>NC_056729.1:395654495-395736995 GCF_019279795.1 Protopterus annectens | reverse complement strand
ACCACCTCGTGTATTCACAGGCTCACCATCCATTAATATTTGCACATACGTGGCTTTCCTGGTGTTATGCATTACGAACAATTTGCGTGTTACAACTGTAGGTGGTCGCAACATGTCCTACATTCCGTCTGTTTATAATGTTGACGTAGCACTTCAACGATGTTATGGCCACTGGTATAGCCCTGCCTCTGGTGTGGAGAGCGGTGCTCTACCCACACTTGTGCAGCTTTATATGACATACGCTGCGAGCACTTCATAATTCCTAACATGCTCTGTATTCCCTTCACAACCCTTAGGTTTGCTTTCATCTTTCAGTGTTCCTAACATAGCTCTCTCTCTATAGGTATATATATATATATATATATATATATATATATATATATATATATATATATATATATATATATATATATATATATATGTATATGTATATATATATGTATATATATATATATATATATATATATATATATATATATATATATATATATATATGTATATTTATATGTATATATATATATGTATATATATATATATATATGTGTGTATATAGATATGTAGCTATATAATTGCATATTTCTGTTATGTCTGTGGATTTTTCTACACACACACATCTATATAAGTATATATATATATATATATATATATATATATATATATATATATATATATATATATGACAGTTACAGCTGTAGAAGACAACATACATTTGCTATGCTAATAGCTGCATTACCACGCAGGCCCACTTGTATCTACGTATTCTGACTTACATATGTTTACAGGCACGTCTTTAGGATTACATGTGCCTTATTCCTTATGACAGTACCACTTTGATGGAATCCGGTTAATGGACCCATGCGAACGCGGTCACCTTTACATGTATAACTGTTGGCTTTACAGCACAGAGGCATTCATTACACAATTAATATGTGCTATAGTCGTACTTGCACCGGGAATGCCTTTACATTGGGTGGATGCTATAACCTCTACACTATTGGTATTCAGGCTCATTTATATGTATGCCCATGGTTCATAGCTACTCTGACATATGCCTCACCGCTTCCCTTACACAGCAGGCATCCATTCACCTGCTGGGAAAACTGCAGTACTACAATTTGGACATTCCATGATTCCTACTGCTTTGGATCCATGCTGCGAGTCTACTCACTCCAAGGATATTCATAACCCCTACGCTTATAGTCCTCACACATACGCATGTTGGATTGTCAGGGTTTTCATGTGCTGGTCTGGGTTTAGGCTCTGCAGACTGGTGACTAGCACTGCCCTGGCGCTGTTCAAAGATCAGACATTGCACATGGCCGGAGTTAGTCCAGAGTTTCACAGTCTACCTGTGTTTACAGATGCAGGTGTTTTGGCACCTCTGACCACATCATTGCATCAGCACTACATAATTTAGGGTGGGGAGCGGTTCCACTACATAATGCAGGTTTGGGAGGTGGTTTCCCTTCCCATTTGAATATTTCATTAATTTATACATACAATGAATATTATTCTGGACATCTGTTATAAATTCACTACAGGTATGCAATAGTCTAGTCAACAGCTGGGACAGTTGGTTGGTGTACTTCTGTGTACAGACCTCTCTGATACTCGGACTCGTGTCTACAGGGACAAGGATATGACAACTCAGGGACAGTCATGGACACTTCTACCATATTAGTACTATTACCTTGGAACCTGTTGACAGATTCGTAATACTACTAATTGTCTGCAGTTAAATGCGTCTGTACTCTTCATTGTTGTGAGTAGTCATTCTCATTCAACACCTTTACCCCAAAGGGCACTGGCTTTGTGAGTTTAAGGGTCTGGCCAGTTATTGTGCGAATGCTCTGACCATTGGTATTGTTGACATTGTCATATGTACAGGTTGGGATGTATTCTGGGGACTAGGGTTGGCACCTTTTCACATGGCCAAGATGGGACATTTTCGGAACACACCTGGATTTACATGCTGACACATACCCACTGTCAGTACAACGGATAGAACTTTACTTATTTGCTGACATAAAAGCCTATTGTTGTAGTGGTTTATTTGCTTATTCTGATTTTTGTAACATTTAGGTATTGTAGATACTGCAATAATTCTTTTCTGCTACTTTTATATGACATATGGGACATAATTATGTCCTACAATCCCAGGACATTTGCCATTTGAAATGTCTTTTGTCAGGACACAACTATCCAATGATGTACTATCCCTCGCAAAGCGGGACAGATGACAACCCTACTGCGGACACCAGATTATTAGGGCCGACACATAGCCACGGTCACTGCATGTTTAGAACAGTCATTTGTTTCCTAGCTGTAAGCCTTCTACCTTTGGCACTTTTGTTGTTTGCCTATTTCTTGTACGACTTATGTTTATTCTATCCTGACGTGACCGCTTTAGGCAACTGTTACATGCATTATGGTGCATAGTTATTCCCTATGGTCACATGACATTTGGCATTGTACCATTGTTGGTCACATCACACCTACACACACATTACTTGTCCCTCACATAGTGAAGCAGGGGTATCCTGTTTACGTCAGTACCTTCATCACCCTTATACCATGTGCCACTATGCGAATGTGTGCAATATATTCTCCCACTTTTTCGTGTCGGGACACGTGCATCACGGGCAGGTGTTTGATCCTGGGTGGTAGGTTATGCATGACCACGTAGGGCTGGACAGTGTCGTGCACCTCTAATGCACATTCCAGCTTGTGTCCAGATATCTACTGGACTTTGTGTCTTCCATTCTAATGTTTACACAGGTTACATATCCCATGAGAGATATCCAAAAATTGGACCGATCCACAAGGAAATAACAAACATCTTTTTGGCTATATGAAAATGTGCTGGGGGTTTTACATGCCAGGGATACATAGTGTGCAATCCTGCAACTGCCTAGGGTGACACTACCTACCACATATGCGTAGTGGTCACTATGTGTAGCTGTGGCTGCACCAAACCAGTAGGCCAAGTATGGCTGGATTTGGTGGACGTTCAGGTACGGGAGCGGGTTGTGTGATGTGGAGGGGATGCTGGGTAGTCCATTATGCATCCAGGTGTGTTGCATTTGTTATGGCCAGTTCCATCAGGACCAATCTGTGGGTATGTGCCAGTGACATGTCTATCGATTTATATCACACATTTCAATATTCATATGTTTGTGGGATTGTGTTCTACAGTATGGCCTGTCTGGTTGTATTGCAGCTGTTTATACATGTGTTTGTGTTTCTTTCAGCTTCACCCACTGCTCCCTCATACACCTCCAATTCACCTATTCTGTATAAGACACAGTATCGCCTTGGAGGATTGTACCATTACCCACCCCCCCACACACACAGATTCCTCACACCCCATAAATCACTGCTTTGGTTGTTGGCCCATGACACAGCCAGAGTAACACATTGAATTCCCTATGTGTCAAGTACCTTTATGGTTGTGTGGACTACCCTGCCATGTTTGCTTTCCACATGCTATGCCTCATGCACATAGGTAGACACCAATACTTAACTTTCATTACATGGTTGGTATACCCGGGTACTACCCGTTCAACTGTGACACATCCTGACAAGTTCGGCTTGTACCTCTGATTTCCGGATTTTGGCAGCCTGTTCTACTCATTGGTAGGATGCCACCTTTTCCTATGTCCAGGATGGGATATATTCCGTACACATATCTGACTGTACTAGACAACACGTCCCCACTGTCGACGGTACGGATAATACTGTTCCTTTTGGCCTACATGTTTCCTTATTGTTGTAGCTGTTTATATGCTCCTTCTGTTTCATTTACATGCTTATTCTATTTCCTATCACATTTGGTATGTGAACTATGGACATACCTTTTGTATGTGACTATTACATGCCTTGTGGGATATGATTCGGACATAGGGTCGCTAGATATCTACATTTATCGTGTATTTTGTTATGGACACATCTGCCCAGCTGTGTAGCCTCCCTCACATTTTGGGTCAGCCGGTGATCCTCACCATTGGGCTGGACATACCTACTGGCAGCTCGCTAACATATGATGCGTTTCACTTCCACTTGGTATAGCTATCTAAATGGCGTTGAACTACAGCCACACGGTCTTCCATGTCATTTGTTCATGGGATAGGGACCCGTTATTCCCTGCCGTGCATTTGTGTTTGCTTCTTCACTTTGTGTTCGCAGGAACTTTCTTGCATGCTTTGCATATGTTTCAGTATCCAGGGACACTGACAGATGTAATTACTATCTTGCAACTTGTTATATGCAAGCATTTTAGGTTGCACGTCGGCGGCTGCCATTTCCACGCCTCCATGCGGCACTTCGACACTCCCTATGCACTCGCGCTCCTTTCCTGTGCACGTGGCTGTGGCGGCAGTGCCCCTTCATGCATTTGGCACTACTGTGCCATCTTCACACCGCACTGTCAGCGCAAGCCTACCGCCGTAATTGCGCCAAGCTTCATGAATCCCGGGGCTTATCTTGACAGTCCTGCCATCAGCCAGCAAAGTGCCTTGTTAACCTGAAGTCATTTCAGCAAACATGGCAGCAGATTTTTTTTGTAAAACATTTATATAGCCATACCAACCTAACAAAATATATATGTTTCTGTGTCAAAGTCAAGGTGCATGAGCAAAGAATAAAAAAAAAAAACAGGTTTGCTGACTGTCACCATAAATCACAGCACCACAGGTTTTTGTTTCTGAAAACCTAACATGACAAACAAGTCATATATCTCTTTAACTTTAAGTTGTTAGAAGTTCCCTTAGTAAATAAAATTGCACAAAACCCCTGCCATGAAATCATGGTAGCCTATGTATCCCACCTCCACTACAGTGTATAATAAATATTGCTACTGCCAAATGCATTTCGACATTTCCTTACTACTGGTGGATCTAGTAGCATTTTAAGTATTCCTTAAGATATTTCCATAATCCCAAGATAACGTCTTGGTTGCTCACATGGATGCATAAATTATGTGTAATGCCCTGTAATATTCATAAAAACAATATGCCTAATGAAGATCGTTATATGTCCTACTAAGACCACTTACTGTCTAATAATGGAATCCACAATATGCCAGCATCCAAGTACTCCACATAATTACTGCTGTTGCATACTGTTCAACAACAGAGGCCTCTGTACTGTCAAAAGAACCAGAAACATTTCCTACCATATGATCTGATTGTAAAAATATAAGTATGCAGAAACACACCAAACAGCTGTGATCAAAAAGATAGCAAGTTGTAAGTCCACTGTCATAATGTGATGAGCGCTGTCGTTCACAGAATTAAATTACTTCATCTGATAAAAAGCAGCTATGATCAACAGTTTAAATATCCCTTCAACTCAAATCACATGACATACAACATGGTGACATCACAAATCTTATTTAAAGAGACAAGCTCTAAAAACTCAAATGTATACTAGACTGACATAAAAATGTAAGTAAAACTAATAGAAAATACTATGAATACTCAATAATTTAATTTAAATTTACAGTAGATAAAAAATTTGAATGGCAGACACTTAATACATTGCCAGTAAGAAGAAATAATATTTTAAAAGTCATCTCAATAATGCTTTCAGTTTCAAGACACAGCTAATAGAGGAATGTTCATTCAGCCCTGGCCAATTGCAGGTGTTCATCAAAGTTTGCCAGTATAATTCCCTCTTCAAGCATAAGGGTCCATGCACTCCCCCAACATTTCTTGTAACTTTTTCTACTATCGTGAATTTAAAATAATGCTCAAGATACATCTGTATGTGTTTAAAAAGTGTGTTGGTCATTTATTTCTCTAAATGTTATATTTGTGTTCATATATATTAGTTTTCATTCTGTCATACCTATATAGAAACATGAACAAAGTTGACATAAAACAACGTAAACTACTCCTGTAGTGTCAGTTATATCTCTCTTCCAAATGGAATTTATTATCAAGTATAGTGAAATAATCCGCCATATTGATGCATTTGCAAAAATTGCAGTGTTCACATTTCTTCATACCAAGGATGACTTTACAAGTTTCATTACCATTTATGCTTTCAAACGTATTTTTAAAATTAATTCTCTTACAGTAAACAATGATGGGTTTCCCCCAACCTGTCTTTTACTTGTACATCATCCACCATAAGTATCCCGTTTTTATTCAAAATATCAAGTAGCGTCCAGTTGCTGTTCATATGTTCATAGGTTCATAGGTAGGTACTAGGCTATCTACCCAAAGGCATTTATAAACCTAGCCAGAATGTGTTGGCTTTTGCCACCCCCTTAGATTAGTTCCCTGTGCCTCTGTCCAGTAGAGCCACTGAAGTGATCCCTGGGGTAAACTTTCTGTTACCCATCCACTCGTCAAGGTTTCTTTTGAAGAGTGTTAGCAAGGAGCTCTGTCTAATGTAGACTGTTAAATGTATTTAGTTGTATTAATGCTGTTGCTTGTACTATAAGTTCTGTACTACTAACATCACAGTATTAAGGATTGGTTAAAAGTGCCCTGTTCCTTTATTCTGAACTTCCTGTATTAGATCTTCCAATAAGATCTCTGTGTACCCCCTATTTGTGACTATGTCCCTATGTTTATTGCATTGCTTTTTAAACTGAGTGTCTAAGGTTGCTGCTCTCACCAGTTGTCCCTCTACCACTGCTCGTTTTTGGGATGGGGGTCCACACAAGTGTACTGCAGGAATGAATTAGAATACATGCTTTTACTAAATATATGGGAGGTGTACATGTTGTTCAAATTATCTTTCTTCCGGTATGGCACACATTGTACTGCTTTGTATTTCTTTTCCTGTCATTTACCTGTCTTGCTGCTTGGAATGCTATTTACTGATAAAGGTAGAAAAGGAAACAGACATAATGCAGTAGAGAATGAGGCTTATGATGACAACACAAGGGAAGCATAGTAGAAATGAACAGTGGCAAGGGAAGCACCTGAGGTAAGAACTCCAAAGTCAGAGTCCTTCCCCCCTGCATCCAGGGTCAATGGTGTCTACTGGCACATCTGGATCTATATGGTATCAGTATGGCAGATAGCTCTAACATGATATCCAATAGCATCCCCGACAGATGTAGTATAAACAGTCATCATGAGTCAGAAACAAGGTGTTTTACTTAGCTCCACATGATAATAACTAACATTCTTTTTACTATACCCCACACCTTCATGTGTGCTGATGATAAATTGAGAAATAGTCCAGCAAGAACAGATAAGAAATCAAAACTAGTGACATTCAAAGCCAAACAATATTTGGATCTGTTTTCGTCAGGTTTGCAGCATTAATTCACAAACATGTATGCAAGGTGAAAACATGACTACAAGTAAAAATTGGACCATTGCAGCATCAGCAATGAATGCTTATGAAATGTGGACAATCATAAAGTCATAAAGAAACTGCAAACTGCAGTAACAATAGAAAGAATTTATTTATCAGGGGAATGACTGTGTTGAGTGCTCACTAATAAAACATGTACTGAATAATAATGTTGATGTTTATTTCTTTTTGAAGCCCAGTGCTGTAATTACATTTTTATAATATCTTTTTAAAACAAAAATCTAGAACAATTGTGATGTCAATAGCAGATGCTGCAGCATTTTGTGAAAGGTTTGCTGAAGGACACATACATTATATACCATGCAGCTAGTTTTTCTTCTTGTTTTTTAACAGTACAATTTGATATTAGCTAACCAGTGGTGTGTGTGTGTGTGTGTGTGTGTGTGTGTGTGTGTGTGTGTGTGTGTGTGTGTGTGTGTGTGTGTCAGAGTTTTTTTTTTAATCTTTCCACATGGGGGAAATGAGTTTAAAGGTGACGGTAAACAAACAAATTGTTCACATGACCAGCTAGAAGGATCACAGTGCTGCTTTCAGACATGTAGTGCAGAGCAGGGGTTGCATTTGTCTCAAACTTTGACTTAAAACAACATGATTAGTAAAAAGAATGGATTATAAGAAATTGTTTTCTAGCAGATTCATCCTTTCTATTAAAAAAAAAAAACAGACTACACATCTTGGGAAACAGAAAAAACTGATTCTCAGAAAATGATCTATACGTACAGACAGAAGGCTCTGATGCCATTAATGACACATTTGTCCACATTAGCAGAAGATCAGACAAATCTAAACAACTTTTCTTTATAAAATCAAGTGAAGTAGCCTCACAAACATGAAACACTTAGACAAATTGAATAATTTAGGCATTTATTTAATCCAGATGCTGAGCCTAGATAACTTTTTCAGCACTGCCCAGTGAATGTAGAGAATTGCACCATAAAGTATACTTGGTTCATCAACAGCCATAAATATCAACAAACACAAATTCAGTGCCTTGTTACAGTTCTGTTGTAATTAGATTGAAAGCAAGAGAGCAGATCATAGAAACAGACAACGTTAGTAGGTTAAATGTAATGCAGGATTGCTATATACATTAAAAAAGTAAAACATATCTTGGCACAACAGAGAATACCAGAGAACTGCACTGATAGGTCAGCCAAAGCACACTGTGACAAATATAGCTTTTAACCATTTACCCATAGAATTAGGGACAAGGCACAAAATAAGGGATACATCTTAAACAATAGTACTATTAAGTTAGAAAGGTGATACTAAAATAAGCTGTGAATTAACATGCTTTTTCTAATCTAAATGAAGTCTAAAGTATCATCAGTACATACTGATAGCAATCCACCATCTTTTCTAAAATAATGCAGTGAAAGGTGAGGTGGAGGAAAATCTGAGCCAAAATTAAGATGATCCTTTTCTGGCATGCTTCTATAAAAAAGGAAGTTTATATGCCTGTATGAATTGTACTTGCACAAATGTAATACATGCATTCTAATAACTGCTTCAGAAATCTGCAAGGATAGTTTTTCATCTCTCCTTATTTATGTTAAAGTATGCCATCAATTCCTATCCTATTTTGTTTTACCTATATCCATAGGCTTACAGACTTCTTGCTAACTGGGGGTGAGTTCACGAGATCTCCTTTCCCCTTAAGATATTAACCCATCTGCAGTTTAGCTCAGTTTCTCTGAGCCTTATTGTTCTGTGAAACCTACCGCTCAGAGTATTACTTCACTCTTTCCATTGAAGACCGTCTCAAAAAAAAAAAAAAAAAAAAAAAAAAAAAAATCACGGTCTAATTTATTTACATAGGAATTCTGAAAAAATCAGATTATTCTCCATACTGAAAAATATGAAATGAAAGCAACCTCAGAAATGATACACTGACCATACTAAAAGCTTTGCTTCCCTCAAACACTGATCATGCGATCATTTTGACTGAAAGCAATTTATAAGGGGCAGGCAAGCAGCTGGTTAATTTGAAAACAATCTAATACATTAAGACCATGATCTGACCTAAGGAAAAAGTATATCATCTGAGCAGTGTTGCATAGCTTATGTATTTTATGTATGGTCGCAGCACAGTTAACAGTTGATATGCTTCTTCCATCTTATCCTCCACTGAACTTTGATAATCCAGTAGTTCTAATTCATCTTTGCCTGCTGCACTCAGATCTTCCTTCTACAGCCATACTATTTCAGCATTGCCTCATGTTCAAAGCTTCCATCTTCTTCAGACTTTATAGCCTTTTTTGGGAGATGATGCTGTCAGCTGTGTGAATGGTACAGGTCTATTTATCTAGTTGCACGAGCAGATCTTTATGGCTTTGAAAGAGCCATAAAATGAATCATTTCATCTCAGTAGAAAGACCAGTGCAGGCTAAATACCAGTCTCTATAAGCAGCTGGTCACATTATCTTGAAATCTGTTCTACAAAACATGGTCTTTTTTTCCTTCTGTCATAGACAGGTTAATACACCATAATGAATAAAAAAGTGCAACAGCCAAAACCTTGTCTTTCAAAGCTACCTTCTCCTTTCTTTTCAGGGATACCAGTCAATAGCACTGTCAATTTATATAAAGCAGTTGGCATAATTCTCCAAGTGCATTTTGTTATCGTCATACAGTATTTCTTTAGCTTATTTGCATCATCATCACCCACATATGATAGAAAAACTGACATCCTGACAGTTACTGTGTGTTTAACTGTTCTCAGATTCTTCCCAACTTGTGCAAGTCAGTCAATAAAACTGGTCAACTTACTGACTCCTTTTATGAAAATGTCAATCATTTCTGTACGGGAACATCTCAAACATTCTTGTATCTGAGCACTTCAATCACTAGAGAATGTGAGTGCCGCGACCTTACTTATATGTGAATGCCTCAGTCATTAATGCAAGGTGTTATAGGTGATCTACTCTGGGCAGAGACCCTACTGTTATCATTGCTTATACACTGTTTTATTACTAATGCAATATAAAGAGAAATAAAATGCAGACATTATGCCATATGAAAAGAATCTGGGAAAGATGAGTGGGATACCTTGGAGATAAATCTATCTGCTAGCATGTTAGCTGTGTCCTTGCTGGCCAAGTGAGTATTTGTTATGTACTGCCTTTGAATGTGTAATTAATGGCTTCTCATTCCACGTCATTATTTTCCAGCAAATGTGGACTGTATTTTCAAATAGGGCATAGCAGGGAAAATCTTTTAAGCTACTGTATACCTTTGTGCCACACATATTCACTAATATTACATACCCTTTCTTGAATGAATCTTGACTATCCTATGTATAGAAAATCACCACTGCTGTTAGTAAATAAGGTACACTTGTCTTAGGTACAATTTAAAGTGCTTATAAACTAGTCATCTATTCTCATATTTTGTTACAGTGCTAGAGTGCAAGAATCACCTATTCATCTTGTTAAAAAACACAATAATAATAATAATAATAATAATAATAATAATAATAATAAAGAAAATCTGCTTTATTGTCTCTGTAAAAGCATTCCTATAGGATCATAGATTCATAGGCTATTGCTAGGCAACTGATCTGGTAGATCATTAGTAACATATCCACTGTGATTTTCACTTTTAGCCCCTTTAATAAGGAATCTTGGGGCCAGATCTAGGGTGAATTTACAGTTACAAATCCATTTATCTAGGCTGTGTTTAAAGAAGGTTATGGAGCGACTTGTTAAATATGAAAGGGAAACATTTTTCAAAGGAATCTTTGCAAGAGATATCTAGCCTGCCAACATGTTCTGTTTATGTTGTGGTGGATGGTTAGGTCCCTTGTACGGGGACTTGTGGTATTACAGGCTTTGCTAATATGTAGGAGGTCCTGGGATATTCAGGAGGTCCTGGAAGACATGGTTATTTCAAGCCTTGTAGTTGTCTACATGAGTTGGAAAAAAAGAGCTATAGCTTTAAGGCATTTTTCTTAGGTCATGAAATTCAAATCCTTGGTTGTGGTAGAAAGGAAACTCAGGGGCTTTTCGTGTTGGATCATACCTTTGGCATGGAAAACAATGAAGTGGAATGATAACAGCACTAGCCCTTGAAGATATACATTTGGTAATCAGCCAGCCTAGGTAGAATTTTTTTTAAGGATGGTAGAGAATGGTAGGAGAAGGAGAGGTCACTGTCTATAAAAGTGTATAGATCTCTAATAACCATGCTGACACTGGGATTTTGTTTATGTGACTTACGTAGATTCTTATATTTTTCACAATACTATTGCTTTTTTTTGCATTTGGTGTTAGACTGTGATTCTGGTAGCATTGTTTTTTACATGTAAGGCCTCTTCTAGGGTAGATGAGTCCTCTGAAGAATTGATGATAGCAAGCTCCAAGTTTATAGACATCCACAAACTTTGTCAGCAAAATATCCTTGACTTCAGCTTTGACATCAGATAAGTTGCTAAATAAGAGTGGACTTAGAACCAAGCCCTGTAGGTCCCCAGCAATAACAAGACTTAGAGTTGATTGCACCTGCAGTCTTAATTGACTGCGTTCTTTTTGTGAGCCAGTTTGACATCTAGCAATTTACATGAGAGCTTACATTCAGTTTGATTAGCTTGTCAGTGATCTCCATATGTGGAATGGTACTGAAGGCCCAGTCCAGGTTAAAGTAGGAGGTCTGTCCCAAATTGCTCTTATCCAATGCCTCTGTGACTTTTTGAAAGATGTCTACTAGATAAAGAGACAGGATTTACCTTTCAGAAACCCATACTGGTTTGGTCAAGGCCCATAATGATGTGTTCCATTACATTATAGATAAGGCTTGTAAGGCTTATCAGTCTATAGTTATCAGGCTCAGTGATGGAACCACCCTTGTGAAGGAGAAGTGCAGCTTTTCTCCATCTCTAGCATTCAGTTGTGGGTCATTGAGACAGTGCTTCACACTGCAAGGAAGCACAGTGTCACATTATCAGGACCCATAGAGCTTGCATTTTTTTTTTGTCTCAGAGAGTGCCTCATGGACTTACTTGGGTGGGTGATGCAGACATGATGCCATATGAAAAGAATTTCAGAATGATGAGTAGGAGACTTTGGTGATACCTTTATCTGCTAGCATGTTAGCTGTGTCCATGGGAGCTGAGTGGATATTTGTTATGTACCAACTTGATGCCATGCTAGTATTGTTTTAAAGGTTTCTGACATAGTTGAAAAAGGAATATCCCCCTTTTCCTCTAATTCTACCTCTTTACATGCAACACTTCTCCCCTAAAGATCCTTTTCTTCTAAGTATGCACCTCCTGAATGTTATGCATGCCTTTCATTTTCATAATTTTGCTACACCGCTGAAGTCAAAAACCCTGTTATAGTTAGTTTCTTTTCTCTATTTCACAATGTAAACATGTATGTATGAATTCACTACTGTTTGTACCTTAATATTGTTGAAGTTAACTTGCTTGTATATATTTAAGTTGTTCTATATTACTACTTGTTTTTTTGGAGCTTTTCTTCTTGGCGTCCACTGAAAATGGGCTCTCAAAGCCCAGTGGACTATCCCGGTAAACAAATGCCAACGAAGAAATAAATAAATTATGGATATCCTTGGGACAGGACAATTGCCAGCTTATAATTAGCTTTGTCAGATCAGAATTCGTCTGAAGTTATTTGTTTAATTTATTGAGTTCACTTTTGGAGCATTGCATTTTCAGCTTATTTCCAAGAGTGAATAGTGTTTTTTTTTTTGCTATATTGCTTGTTTATAACACAGTTTTACCACAGGGGTTAGGTCCTAGCTTGACATTGTATTTGCATTTGACTGGGACCAATTTCTCAATGCAGGTGTTAAAGAGGGTATACAAACTGAATGAAAATGCAGCAGTGCTGGCTACTGGGTCTTCTGGGAGGGTGCTCTTAAACTGCTTCAGATCTTTGGCTAGCTATAATAAATTTGCTTGTGGGACATTTCTATAGATAGTATGGTTCACAGGCAATTTGGGTTTTGCTTAACAGTACAGTGATGTAGTAACTAGGAACATAGCATATGGATGAATGTAGTTTTGTCAAACGTAAAAAAGCAAGCGTTGTTCACCAAAACTACTTTTGCTGACAGTGGAGTTTGTTTATTTCTCCAATGTTGTGTGACTTCAATATTAATATGTAAGTCAGGGGGAGGGTTATTTGGGGGGGGTTGCAATGTTTGCCAAAGGTAGTTTTCAGGAATGGCATTTGTTTTCATTCACGAAAATTCCCTTCAATGACTTGACATGAATCCACAATAACAGTCGACATTGAGTAATGCCGTGGTGGTACAGCGGTAGCATTGTTACCTCACAGCAAGAGGTTCTCCTGTTTGATTCTCGGTGTGGCTTGGGAGTGCCTTCTGTGTGGAGTCTGCATGTCCTTCCCGTGGTTGGGTAACGTTCAAAAGACATGCGTGCGTAAATGGGTGTGCCTTCGTTGAAGGTTGGGCATCGAGCTGGCACCTCGGCGTTTCGTAAAAATCTACTGTCAATCATTAGCAGACCGGAGTTCCGCTGTGGTGACCCCTTACCAGGAAAAAGCCGAAAGACAAACTACAACAACAACATTCAGTAAATTTGAGTGCTAGGTAGACAAGTGCAATATCTCATCCAGAGAATTTGCATTGCTTAAAACTATGAATTATTGTATATAATTATTTGTAGTATTTACGAGCAGGTAGCATAGATCCCAAAGAATGATAGTGTTTTTTCAGTTGTGAGGGACTTAAGCTTGTATAGTTAAGTTTCATGGGTTGTCTATGTCATCGAAAGAGGTCTGCAGATGGTCAGGATATGGTAAAAGATCTTATTGGTACTTACCAGTTTAAGGAGGAGCTCATGGACATTATCTTGCCTTAAAAAATCTATATTTGATGGAATTGTGTAGGAATATAATAAACCACCAATGGGAACATTGGCGTTCTCAGCAGAGGGTTGAACTAGTGGAAGGCATTGAATCCCTGTAGGTAGGGTGTGTTACATTGCATTGGAATTACATCTCTGTTGGGATACAGATATCAATATTTTCTAGAGTGAGGAGATTTTTTTTCCATTTTGTTTTAGTCTCTTGCATAGTAAGTTAATGTTTTTATCAAAAATATCAAAATCTGCTATGCTGATGTTAAACAAGGTTTCATTTAAATGCACAGAAGATTTTATTTTGATGCTGGTTAATGGAGAGCTTTCAGCATGTTTTGTGCAACGCATACTGCTGCATTTGTTATACTGCTTATATACTTTTTTCTGCAATACAAAAATATACTTTTACTTGGAGCAGTTGGCAGATTACTTAAGGCAGTGCCTCAAAAACAGAGCACTTGTGTGTTGATGACCTGTGTGGGACATAGCTGTATTTGTTGTTTACTATGTTTGCTGTTACACATTGATGAAATTGTTATGGACACTAATGAATGTATCTGAAGACTCTTTATTGCCATCACTGGCAGAACTATCCATGAGCACATATTAGCATAGATTGCTCTGTTGTACACATCAGCAAACACTTTACACAGGGATATGCACTTTACTCATGAACCTGTTAATGGTGCCACAGGTAATAGGCCCAATTCAGACATCAGGGATTGCCTACTGACACTGCAGTGCAGCATAAGGTGGGTGCTGCACTCTAGAGTATGTTGCCCTTTGTATGTGCCATTAAATTAAGGCCCCGTCTGTCTGAGTTGGTAGTAGCTCAGGTGACTGTAAAAGATCTCATGGCTCTTATTATAAAGTGTAGGGGTCCTTTATTTATATACAAAAATAATTCGTATTTACAAATATTTATAAATGTACAAATGTATGCATATACAAATATATTTCCACATATTCATAATTTCCTTTACAGTCATTCTAAATTTTCATCCCTATTAGACCCCACTCTTTTTTCATACCCACCATCAGGTTTTGCTTAATATTTCTGCTAAAATATATTTACCTTGTAAAATAATTTAATTTATTCTTTCATTCCATATAACCCATAGGACATAAAATAACATTTTATTAATACTTTTAACATATTCTTTACTTTTAAAAACAAAACAAAGCAAGAAAAATGGGGCAAACAGCAGCATCTAAAAATTAATTTATTAAAGCAATATCTGACTGCTTTCATTCCGACAGTTGCAAAACTTCATCAGGTTTATAAATGAATGAAGCTCATGATGAAGTTCTGTAACTGTCGGAATGAAAGGACTCAGTTACTGCTTTAATAAACTAGTTTTTAGACATTGATGTTTGCCCCGTGGACATTTTCTTTATTTTAGCCCTTTTGGTATACACCTTTCATATATTCTTTACTTCTGTTCTTATAATATCCATATTTAATCATACCCATGTTTATTTTATCCATATCTTCAAAAGATCTTCTTTGCATAGGTTCCCCATAACTTTTTTACTCTTTCACATCTCAAAAACACATGTCCTGTAGTTTCTTTTTCTTCTTGACAATGCAAACATATTCTATCACTTTTCTTTTTATATGGCATATTTTCATTTACTGGTAATTTATCTATTAACAGTCTCCACAAAAATTCTTGACATTCTACTTTCTGAATACATCATCTGCATCTTATTTTTATAGGTTTAATTTATTCAGCTGTTAGATTTTCCCAAAATTTTACATTGTAATATTTATCATTATATTCTTATGCCATGCTTTTCCATTATTTTCTATACCTTCAGTGTTTATTTTCCAAAATAATATTTTTCTTGGTGACATTTTATTTCATCATTTGTACATTCTTTTTCTCTTTTACTCTTTTTCACCATACCCTAAAATGTATCATACAGTTTTACTACTAATCTCTCATCTTTTTTATTTATCCATTTAATACTTTGTATAAATATAATAAAGTAGCATATACCACTGGATTAATTAACACTCAACTTTCTCCCTCTTTATTTACATACAAAACTCTTGTTTTTACTGGAATTAATCTAGACCCCCATATAAATGAAAAAAAAATATCTGCAATAATTTATTTTCAAATACTGTTGGCTACATAAATACATTTGCTAGATATGCTATTTTCCCATCAGTATTGAATTATCAAATAAAGTCTTTTTTTCTGAATGACAATTTATATGTTCTCCAGAAAAGACAGGTTCATTTTATTTCCTTTGTTGTTTTTTTCCCATTGAATTCTTCTTACATTTTTATTTCCAAATTTTATACCTAACACAAAAATTGTGTTCCTTGTAAAATATGTACTCACATCTTTACTGTATCGCTTAAACCTTTACTTTGTTTCTTTATTTAAAGCCATCCTTATCACCTCTAGACACTCATTTGTGCAAATTATCACTTCTTTTATCCACATTTTGTTTATTTGCAGTTATTATAATCTCATCTGCATATGTTAACAGAATGGGAATTCTTAACTCTGCAGGTGTTATATACACCGCATCCTTCATTTTGTAATTTATTTCACATGCTATCTATTCTTAACTAATGCAAAGAGTATATAGCACATTGGAAATCCCTGTCTTATACCACTCTTCATATGCTCATAGGTTCATAGGTAGGTACTAGGCTATTGGCCCTGGGGCCTATACAAGCCCAACCAAAAAGGTACCCTGGCTTTTGCCACACAAGAAAATTATTTTCCTGTGCCACTGTCGAGCAGAGCCACAGAGGTCATCCCCGTGGTGAATTTCCTATTTCCCATCCAATCATCAAGATTTTTCTTGAAGAGTGCTAATGAGGAGCGTTGGTTGATATAGATAGGTAGTTTATTCCAGAGTATGGGAAGTCTCTGGGACAGGAATCCATCCCTCTGGCATGTTCTGTTTATTGTGGTGACAAGGTTTAGGTCCCTAGAGCATGTAGCTCGGAGGGATTGGGATTTCTTTAAGTGGAGCATGTCCAACAGCTCTGGGTTTGACATAGCTTTGTATGTTAGGCAGAGATCACCTTTGAGTAGGCGATATGCGACGGAGTAAAGCTGGAGTTTTTTGAGATGGTTTGTGTAGGGCATCTGTTTGAGGTCTTTAATCCTCTTTGTGAGGTATTTCTGCAGCCTTTCCAGTTGTTGTAGATGTCTTGTGGGGTACATACCAAAAGGGGCATTGTACTCTATAATGGGTCTAATGAGTGATTAGTAGAGTGGAACAATGACCTCTTTTTTTCTGGATGAGAAACCTTTTGTGATGAGGTGTGTCACGTAGAAAGATTTCCTGACTACTGTGGTGATGTGATTATCAAAGGACAGACTACTGTCCACCTCTGCCCCAAGGTCTCTTATCACACATTCGGTGTTAAGTATACTACCGACTATGTTGTAGTTCATGGGTACAGAGTTTTTACCAAAGGGGATGACAATGCACTTTTTGGCATTGAGCTTGAGGCCATGGCTTTGACACCAGGCATCTGTCTCAGTGAGGCCCTTTTGTAGGATGTCCACATCGTTAGAAGTTTCGATTATGGCTCTTAGTTTGCAATCATCTGCAAACTTCATTAGCCAAAGACCTTCTGTGTTAGCCTGTATGTCAGAGAAGTAGATACCAAACAGGAGAGGACCCAGGACTGAACCCTGTGGTACTCCACTTGTCACTGGTCTGAAGTCAGATTTGGAGTCTGCCACTTTCACAGTGTGGGTTCTGTCAGTGAGCCAGTTGGCAACCCATCTTGTGACATAGGGATGTATACCTAGTTTAGTGAGTTTATCTATAATTCCAGAGTGGGGGATGGTGTCGAAAGCCTTGGCAAGATCTACATAGGCTGTGTGAACCACCTTACCCTTGTCTACGGCTTTGTTGACTGCTTCAAAGAAGTCTATCAGGTTTAGGAGGCATGATCTGCCTTTTACAAACCCGAACTGGGTGGGTTCCAGAGTTTGGAGATTACCAATGTCTTTGTTTATAAGTTCCATGATGATACATTCCATGGCCTTGCAGACCAGGCTCGTCAGGCTAATGGGGCGGTAGTCCCCTGGGTCCGTGGTGGCTCCCCCCTTGTGGAGTGGGATAACCGTTGCTGTGCACCATTCAGCAGGCACAAAGCCTGAGGTGAGGCTATGATTGAACATGGTACTTAGGTAGGGTGCTAGTTTGTTCTGTAGTTCATGTAGAACGCAGCCTGGGATGTTGTCTAGTCCCATGGATGCTGTGTTCTTGGCTTTGGAGGGTGTGGTTTTTACCTATGCAGCCGTGATTACAGGAACTTTGCATTCTTCCGGTATAGGGATGGGCTCTTTAGGGGGTGAAAGGGGGGTAAAGTTAGCACCGAACCTATCTGCCAGGACGTTGGCAATATCAGCTGGGTCTGTATATTTAGTGCCATTGTGCTGTAACTCAGAGCAGATCTGAGTGTTGTCATTGAGATTCTTGACATAGCTATAGAATGCTTTGTGGTTGTCTTCAGAATCAGTGGCAATTTTGTTTTCGTAACTAGCTTTGGAGGATTTTATCAGGGCTCGCAGCTTCTTACTGAGGCTGACCTGGAAGCTCCTCCACTCATGGGAATTTACTCTCTTTTGCAACAGTTTCTTCCTTCTGTTGTACAGTTTGTTTATGGCAGGGGACCACCAGATTAGCTTCCTTTTTTTGGAGGATAGCATCTTGGTTCTGTTTGGGATAGCACAATCCATGCACTCATGTAAGTGCTTATAAAGTGCAATTGTGTAGGATTTAGTAGTCGTAACTGTATTGTCCATCTGCATGGGTGTCATGAAGTTCACCACTTCCTTCTTAAGAAGCATGAAGTTGGCTTTGGAGAAATTTTTTACTATGGTTTCCTTAAGGGGGGGGGGGGCAGGATGTGGATATCTAGGGTAATTAGCTTATGGTCGGATCGGACCAATGAGGCAACTTCAGGTGTGGAACACCGGTCACTCATGTTGGCAATGACTAGATCTAGGATATTGTTGCCCCTGGTGGGAGTGTGGATACATTGATCCAGGGCATTGGAGTTTATGAATCCCAGAAAGCGTTGAGCGAAAGATTTGGTACATGAGTAGTTTTCCCAGTTAATGGTGGGGTAGTTGAAATCTCCCATTATTAGGGTGTTTGGTTGAACCCTAATATTTTCCAGTACATCAAGAAAAGAGGAGTGGGAATACTGGGGCATGGTGGGTGATCTGTAGCAAGCTACAATTTGGATTGCAGTTTTGCCCAGAATTAGTCGCACTTGGATAACCTCGGCTGCATTATGCTGAGCAACTAGCCAGGAGGTGTGGATATCCTTAATGAATATGGACACACCTCCACCTTTGGTGTTCCAGTCCAGGTTACATGGCCGAAAAGTGTGGGATGAGTTATAACCTGGTAGTGCAGGGGTGCTCTCTGGAGCCTTGAACCAGGTCTCAGTCACTGCACAGATATCAATGTTCTCCATTTTAAGGGGTGCCTCGAGTGAGTGCATTTTGAGATTTAAACTTCTAGCATTGAGTAGCATCATCCTCAGTTTTTGCTTGCCTGTTCCTGTTACGGTGATGAATTTGTCATTTGAACCTTGCCTAAAAAAGACATTATAGGGGCGGCAAGACTCTTAGCCAGTATCTGGAATCCCAGGGGTGACAGGTGCAGGCCATCTCTGGCAAAGCATCATGGTCTGTCGACCATGTCATCCCAGGCAGACAGATACTGGATCCCTTTAGAATGGCACCAGAAGCTTAGCCAATTGTTGAAGTCAATTATTTTGTCCTGGTACTGCGGCATCATTCTGGGTGATGGCAGAATGCTACTCAGGGCTAGGGTCATACCTGCCTGGGCTATAAGATCGGAGAGCTCTTCCATGTCTCTTTTCATGTAGTCCAGGGAGGTACGTCTCAGGTCATTCACACCAACAAGGACAATGACAGAGTCATATTTGCACTTGTTGTGGAGTGACCTGAGATTTTGGCACCCGACAGGCAGCTGACTTTAACCTTCTCCTTGTTTAGCCTGGTGAGTGGGACATTAGTGTGCCTGACTATAGAGTCACCTATGACTAGTGTGTTGGGTACGTTGTTTTGCCTTATTGGCTGTGGTTGAGTGGCGCACTGAGTCTGCGGGCTATGTGTCATTTGGGTTGTGTTGGGGGGTGGAGGTTGCTTGCATTTCTGCTTTGGAGGTCTCTGTTGCTTGAGCAGATTATTATTGAGAACCTCCACGAATGTTTTTCTTTTTCTATGTGTGGATTTTGGTGGTGTAGATTTAGTGAGACTATGTGACCTCTATGTACCTCTAGGCTTAACCAACCATTTATAGTTGTTTGTATTTTATTATTACTATATGCTGACATGCATAGTCTCAACTTTCTCGCTTAAATTATATTCTTTCATTATTATCCATAAGATTTCATGTCCAGTTGTATCAAATACATTATTAAGGTCTCCTATCATGATTTTCAATACTTCTTTTATTTTCATAATATCATCCACAATTTCTCTATCATTAGTAATTCTTAACAACCCTTCACTTTTATACTATATATTCTATCTTCCATGTGATTTTCCATTTTAGTTTTAAATCTCTTTTGTATTATTTTCATAGAGATCTTATAATCATTATTGTTCAAAACTATCAGTCTGCAATTTTTTGTCCTCTCTCTTCCTTCTTCCATATGAATTTAAGCATTCCACTACATAATACTTTAAACATAAAACCTTTGTTCAAAATCTTTTTTCCAGTCCATTAAAGTGTTATACATTTCATACCCTATTCCATATGGCCTTGCAGCTGAATCTATATTTACTTGTCCTAATACTTTATCTAGCTCATTTACATGAAATCTCCTTTTCCAACTCTTTATTCTCTTTTTCTGTAACTTTTTTTATTTTCCATGGTTTTTTTTTGCTATCTTTTTACTTTAAACATTTCTTGTACATATTTTATTTTCCTGGGTTGTTTCTATTTTTCCTTTTACATGTTTTATTTTTCTTATTACACTACCATCTTCCTTTACTAATCTGCTTACATAACATGATACTTCTCTTTTTCTTTATTAAAATAGTTTGCTTATATAAGGGTTCTTTTATTTTTATTTAATTCTTTTATATATTTTTTCTTTGCCAAAGTACTTTCTATAATTATGTTCTAAATCTTCCAATGCATTAATATTTGTCCTTTTTATATTTTTTCTCTACTTTCCTCACATCATACTGCCACTGTAAATAAACATAGGTTCATAAGTTCATAGTTTGGTACTAGGCTATTGGCCCTATGGCCTATACAAGCCTAGCCATGACAATTTCCTGGTTGTTTATACCCACAGTGTTTACTTCCCTGAACCCCTGTCTATTAGGGTGACTGACGTGATTCCCGGAGTGAATTTCCTATCTCCCATCCAATTGTCAAGGTTCCTTTTGAAGAGGGCCAAAGAGGTGCTCTGCTTGACATGTATGGGCAGTCTATTCCAGAGTATGGGACGTCTCTGGGTCAGGAACCTATCCCTCCAGCATGTCTTGTTCATCATTTTATATTTTTCCTTAAATATCATCCACTATTCAGACCAATTTTTATAAAATGTTGTCATAGTAACATGATCTTTCCATAACAGTATTATTAATCTCTTTTATCCTAAAGTTATATCTAATATCTTAATTTTTATAAAATGTCATAGTAATATGATCTTTCCATAACTGTATTATTAGTCTCTTTTTTTCCTAAAGTTATATCTAATATCTTTACAGTATTTCCACAAATACAGCTTTTCCAGAACCTCTTTCATACCCCAAATTCCAGACTCTTTCCGCCGCATAGTTTTTCTGTTTGCATTCTGTCTTCATTTTTTAAAAATCTTGTGTCTTCTAATATAATTACATCTATATCACATGTATTACACCCATCCAAAATCCTTATTCTTCTTACTATATTCTTAACAGTATTCACATTTCCAGAAAGCACTCTAAAGTTTCATTTTCCCTTTTCCTTAGATTTATGATTTCATACATTTGTAGCTAATTACTAGGCTAGCTTTCTTAATAAGCTAGTCTAAGCCCAGCCCATTTTCCTCTCAAAGGTGGGATCAAACACTGTACCTTGTGCCTGTAAAACAAACACCTTAACCATTATACCAACCCCCCAATCATTAACTGTATACATTCTTTTTCAAAATCCCCCCCCCCCCCAGAAAACATCTCCTTCATTTCTGGCTAACTCTGATTCATCATCATCATTTCTTAAGCTAAATCATCCCACAACCCTCCCAATTGGGGGGGGGGGTGTAATCATGCATCCATCAATTTCTGAATCCCCACCAAACAGATTTCTTTAAAATATTTCGTCTGAATCTTGCACACTTTCTCCAGTCTCAAAGTTAGCTTTCTCCTGCATTTCCCTCATCACTCCATTATCTCCTTTTCTTCCCATCTTCCTGCCCATTTCTCCAGTCTGCCTCTGTGCCTGGAATGAACGCAAGAAGTGTTGCTGCAAAATGGGTCCCATTCACAGCAATGATGAGTTGTGGTCAAGTGTTTATATACAAAAATAAATCTTATTTGCATATTTACAAATGTACTAATATATAGATATACAAATCTGTTTACACAATCATACTAAATTTTCATCCCTATTAGACCCCCCACTCCTTTTTCCACAGCTACCATCTGACTTTATTATTTCACTCCGTATAACCCATACAACATAAAATAAATGTTTTCTAGTCTAACATATGCTTTTCTTCTATTCTTATAATATCCATATTTAATCATATCCATGTTTATTTTATCCACTTTTATATCTTCAAGAAAATCTTCTTTACAGAGCTTTCCACATAACTTTTTACTCTTTTACATTTCAAAAACACATGTTCTGTAGCTTCTTCTTCTTCATGACAATGTAAACATGTTTTACCATTTTTCTTCATATATGGCATATTTCATTTTACCGACAATTTATCTATTACCAGTCTTGACAAAAAAATCGTGACATTAAACTTTCTGAATATACCATTCGCTTCTTATTTTATAGCATTTGTTTTTTCATCTGTTAGAGTTTCCCATGGTTTTACATAGTGATATCATTACTTTCTTATACCATACTTTTCTATCTTTTTCTATATCATCAATTTTTATTTTCCAAGAAAATATATTTTTCTTGGTAACATTTTATTTCTTCATCTATACACTCTTTTTCTCTTTTATACTTTTTTACCATATCCCAAAATGTATCATCCTTATATTTATACAATTTTACTACTAATCTTTCATCTTTTTCACTTATCCACTTTAACACTTTCTACAAATTTAATGATGCTGCATATTCACTGGGTACTTAATACTGCTTCTTTATTTACATACAAAACTATTCTTTTTTATTAGGTTTAATCTAGAATCCCATATAAATGAAAAAAAACATATCTGCAATAATTCCTTTTCAGTTATTGTTGGCAACATAAATACACTTGCTAAGTATGCTATTTTCCTGCGAGTACTGAATTTATCAAAAAAGCATTTTTTTCTGAATGATAATTTACATTTTCTCCAGAAAAGACAGATTTGTATTATCACCCTGATGTTTATGATGAAGTTCCCTGATGCTCTTGCCAAATTTTCCCTAATATTATAAATACTACCTCAGATCTCCCCTCAAAAGAAGCTACTAGACTAACGTAAATAACTTGATCAACAAAGGATAAATAAAAATGTTCTTAAGGAGTTATATGAACTGCACATCATCTGCACTCCTTTATGCTCATACCCATTTAATAAAATCTGGGTTAAAATATAATTCAGTGTCTGAATACAAAGTTCATAGAAGTGGTCTCTTGTGTGTTACTAGAATAAATATTGTAAACTTTAGAACAATTAGCAAAGGCCTCATTTCTCTGTAGAGTAGTTATTGCATTGTTTTCATTTTGTTTCAGTTTTAACACTTGTTCTTTACTCACTGGCATATCGGACTCACTATTTTGTACAAACATTTCTTGTGCAGATTCAGAGAACAAGTAATGAATCAAAACTGTTACATGCACATCAGTAGTTACACCAGCTTATTCACTGCCCCCACCTACATATTATTTACTTTACCTGGAAGGACAGAGTATTTAGTCTTTGCTAATCATAACTGGCAACAATGCCTCTTATAAACAATCCCTCAATCTGTCCCTTGGACTAGATGCAAAATGAACATGCATATCCAAATTAATTCCAGGAATCCAGTTTAGAATTTTAATTGTGGAATCTTGGAAAAACACTAAAACCTCCTCACTTAAAATCTGTCCTGTGTGTTTGTGTCACAGTTAATTTTTTTCTAGTATTACTTCCTTTGCAGAGTCCCACTAAAACATGGTTTTGATATGTCTTTTTAAAAATAGTTTTACGTGTTTATGGCATGTGGTGCAATTCAGAGTTATTCTCTATTGCAACATGAAAAAAATTACATTTTATCTTTATTTTCCAAAACTAGCATTTTAAGAGTTTTTCCATACAAGTTTTGGTTTGCGCAAACCATTCTGCTTAACCTGGTGCACTAGTAGAAGGGATTGTTTCATGTTGCTTAATAAAAAAAGAAATTCATTTTTCTTGTGAATTAAACTGCATATCACTATGACTGACATTATGTTCTAGTAAACCATGTGCAACTGAAAACTCTTCTCAAGTAAGTAATAACAGCCTAAGACTGAATTTCAAACATTTAAACACTTCTATTCATGGTGAATATGCATTCACTACTAAAATAAATAAAATATTCATAAATGGTCCAGCAAAATCAATGTGTAATCTTTTCCAACATCCACCTTGAAATTTCCATGGATATCAGAATGATTGTCTGCTATGTTTGTCATGACATGCAAGTTTACATACATTCTCAGTCTTTTCTCAGACTGTGGCTCTAGTCTTTGATTTTAACAATTCTAGGAAGACCTGTATGGAGAACTGTAATCTGATCAGTTCATAAGGGTTTTACTATGAAATGCCAGTTTCCTGAAAGTCACCATTCCAAAAGAAAAAAAAGAAACAAAAGCACAAAATCCAAAAAGGGTAAAAATTCCCTTTCCTTGTTTTTACATGAATCTCCCCCCATGTCCACTCCATAATGCAAGGGGCAGTTTCCCCCAAATACCCAGAAATTAACTCTATCAGCTCCATGGGCAACAACACAATGAAGGGAAAAATCTCTTTAAAGAAGTGAGCCATTGTCAAAATTGCACAGGGAATAACGTCCTATGGGAAGCAGTGTTCCATGTTGCATTGTTTTGTTTTTCTTTCTCTGTGGGCTACTGATGCTCAAGCAAGTGCATACCACCTTCTGTAAAACTTTTTCATACTCATCACCATCGTTACTGAAGTTGCCTTTGGTCAAATATCCATCTCCCAAGAAATGACACCTGTGACAATTCTTGGTCAGTTCTTGCTACTCATTTTATCAAATCTGCTATAACAGGACTATCCTAAAATTGAACCTGAGTCAGAACATTTACATATTTGGTGATTCCTTCTGTAGCATTATCTGAAATGTCTCACAACCAAATTCTGCAGAGACCATATACATTTCTATGAGTCTTCGAAGATGTTGTCATTCTGATAATAACAGAATGAGACTATTTAACCAATTTCTGTATTCCTGCTTCTGTCATAGTTGTATAAACTCTTACACTCTTCAAGTAATTTCTAAAAAGTTTTATGATCAGTGGGCAACTTAAATTTTCTGTCCCAGAGATATTAGTGGAATTTCTTTACTCCAAAAACTAAAGCAAGTACTTCTTTCTTGACTGAAGAATACTTTCCCTCAGCAGGAAAAAGGGTTCTTGATATGTAAGCCATTAGCCCTTCATCTTCTGAAGGCATTATTTGCTGAAATACTGCATGTAAATAATAAACTTAAGCATCACAAGTCAATGATACTGATGACTCTTGATCACAATATTCTAACACCATATTTTATATCAATGTTTCTTTACATTTTCTGTGACCATTTAACTCAAATTATTTCTACTGTCATAACAGATTATCTTTCAGCAATCTATGCAGTGGTGCTAACATACAAGTGCACGAGAATGTCAATACCAGGCATTATTTGAACAAAGAGGTAAATCTGAAGATAAAAAGTAAAACACTGCATGACTACATGTGGATATTAAAATAGAAGTCAGACGCACATAAAAAAACACTGTAATGCCCCTCCTCTGGGCCACTAATCAAGGAGTCTCAATCAATCCTCACCATGGACACCAGTGAGGGATGTTGATTTGGAACAAAAATGGATACACACGGTATTTCCAGATGCAGCTCTTTGCACCAAGCAAAATTTCCCTTAGGAGCACACAGGGAATACACTCAGTCTTGGGGCTGGGTTTCCCTCTCTCTCTACAGGCCCCAAATAAAAATCCCTACTGACACAGCTGTAGAGCTGAGTCCTCAGCCAAGTGTTTCAAGCCAAGTCCTCCACCACCCTTTCTGTGAAACTAGTGCTCTGTGTCCCTACTTCAAGTAGCTGACACACACACTCTTTCAGATTTGATTTTCACATATACACACCCCCCTACACACACACACAAACACACACGCACACACACACACACACACACACACACACACACACACACACACACACACACACACACACACACACACACACACACACACACACACCTGGGAAAAGCTAGCACAGATTTACTACCTATAACCCCTCTGCCCAGACTATAAGGTAGATACTGCCACTAGAACACTCCAAAGCCAGCTAGTCTAAGGCTCTTAAAAGGGTACCCATTTATACTGAGTAAAAGGAATACTAATACAACTGGTAGTGTTTGCCCAGTGCAGAAAGGCTTTTAGGAGTGGCCACAGTGTCACCAAATAAATATATGTACTCTCAAAGGTTACAATATTTGCTAAAAGACCAGCCACAATGAAAAGTTTAAATACATTTAAAAATAATTAATAAAAGAACATGAAAATACTAAATATCTATTTACAGTAAAAACCAGAGTTTCAATCACAGGAAATAGTAACAGTAGCACTGATGGAAAGATTCACACAGATACAGAAAAACAATACTTAACTAATCTCAGTATATTTTCCTGACTGATCTAAGCTGATTAAAGAATTACTATTCCTTCGCTACTTACTAAAGTAATGCAAGATGAACTGGGTGAGTGCTCCTTCTTCACAAACAGACTCCATTGAGACTTCTGCCACATCTAGTATTAAAACATAACTTCAGCATTGGATTACAGAATGACATCACATGCATCTAGCCATCTGACTTCTGATTCCCACACTAGCCCCTTTACTAGAAGCTGAACCAGATTTTTGCACATACGTGTTACCATTCACACACATAGAGCTTTGCTAACTTGTGCTATAACATCTGGAAGCTATACAACCATTTCAAAAACTTCCACCATTCCAGGGCAGCAATTAGTTCACCCCTAAGGACAATACACAGATATTTTGTCTCTGGCTACAATCAGAACTCTAAGATACAATCTTTATGGCATAATCCAGGTAATTTAATTTCAGACTATTTTTCAAAGTTAGCTGGATTGAGATTAACCTCTTCTTTTCCAGTATCCTCTGGTACAATATATTAATTTCAACATTTACAATACAGTCTGGCACACAGGTGTATTTCTTTTCTGTCCATCAGGACCCACTGTTGGTACATTTGTATCACAAACAGTTTTCCAAAAATATTTTCAACACAAGCACCTGTACAAATCAGTTTGATATACAAATGACAAATAATTCTTTACAAAACTCCATCTAGCTATGCTAGCACATGTTACATATTCACTGCCCTACTTCTCCTGGCATAGCCTGCAATATCTCACATCATCACAAACATCATATAAATCAACATAATAAATGGCAAAAACATACCAAGAGCTACACTATCATAAGGGCGGGGGAATTTTTTCCCATATATATATATATATATATATATATATATATATATATATATATATATATATATATATATATATATATATATATATATATATATATATATATATATATATATATTTCAGTTTGTGGGAGTTGCCATCAAAAGGATTACTCTTCTAAATATGTTTATGGTGCAAAAGATATATGTACTAGATGGGATAAGGGAAATGGAAATGCAAAGAAGGGCATTAAAGGAAAACTAGAAAATGCTTCACAATAAACTAGATTAATAAGAACATACTTTCTTAAATTAAACGTAGGTAAAAGGTACAAAATATAATATACCCTGTTGTAACAAAAGGACAGACTATTTGCTTTGACTTTTTAAGTCATTACTGGTACATGCAGGCCAATAACGCCAAACCCCACTATCTGTATGCATGCCATGCTTTGCCTTTTTTCTTGATTTCATCAGTACAGCATAAGTGAATTGTTTGGCCATACATTAAAAACAAACAGCATAAATACATACATGAATGCACCAGAATAGACTTATGAAAGACAAAGTAAAAAGTCATGGGCATTCAGAAGCCAGACATGTAGCATAAACACTGATATGTCTTTAGGGGTAATTTGTATATATATCATAGGCGTCCACTAAGGAAGGCTTAAGGTATTAGGCAGTGAAGACTCTCACGTTGCTGAGTCTTGTGTGTGTATTTTACATATAAATGTAAATTGTATGTGTGTGTGTGTGTGTGTGTGTGTGTGTGTGTGTGTGTGTGTGTGTGTGTGTCTGTGTCTGTATCTATCTATCCATCTATATTTATGTACATAATTTTGCTTCCTTTACATATTGTGTAAAAGCCCTGTGTTTGTATACACTAGAATGCTTCACACCCTTGTTTACGAAAAATGGCACTAATATTCACAACTAAGATTCTTTTCCACAAAGACATTCATTGCTCAATTGTGCAGCTTATCTTCGCGTGCCTACCCCCTACATCCATCTTGGGAATTAATTAATGGAATACTGTTCTTAATGATGTGCTGCTCATATCACACTATTGCATGACAGCAAAATTAAATAATTCATAGTAATATTAGGTTGCTTCATCACAACCATTTTAATTGCTAGCATCCTCTGAGTCATGCAATAATCTGATTACCACTGTACATTTGAAGGTCCATTACTACATTTGCTCTCCATTCCCCTATTCAGTCTGTGTCAACAATCTTTTGTTACTGTGTCCTCTCATACCTGTAGAAGTGATGAAGAGTGTGACCCACAAAACACTCTATCCTACATAGAGTTGGGCTAATGCCTGAAGCACAGGGAAACCAGACCATGCACCAATTAATTAAGTCTGTTGGAACACACTACTTTCATTATGTTATTGTTTTTACCCATACATGTCACTGCCCAATGTTGTTGAGCAGACATTGCCTCTTACTTGCTTTGTACCTTACATATCTTGTATTGTCAAGGGACTCCTGCTGACCTACTTCTTCCTGCTGTTGCTGGCCATCATCAGCCTCTGCTATTTCTGATGCTGGATGGTGCAATGCAGCCTTATATATGCAAATTAGGAAGTCATTAAAATATCATATCATATCAAATGGCTATTCCTCGAACATTAATCCCCAAACATCGCTTTGATCAAAGAGTGAAATCATTGTATAAAAAATCATCAAAAGGTAATAGTTGGCCAGTAACAAGGAAGAAACACAAGAAGGTTGGGGGCTGCACCCTCCCAACTACATACATATATATATATATATATATAATCTGTGTGTGTGTGTGTTTGGGTGGGTGTGTATATAAATATATATATATATATATATATATAAAATCTGTGTGTGTGTGTGTGTGTGTGTGTGTGTGTTTGGGTGGGTGTGTATATAAATATATATATATATATATATATATATATATATATATATATATATATATATATATATATATACATATACATATATCAACTCTGAGATCACACTACAGTGGGGAAAAGGCCAAATTTTGAATGTTTTTTTTTTTTTATAATTTACCTTATACAATGCGGTACTTCCTTGTTGTTGGTCAGCTTTTACCTTTCCATGATTTTTTTTACAATGATTTCACTCTTCAATGAAAGTGATTTTTGTGGATTACTGTTCAAGGAATAGCTGACTGATAAAGTTTTTGTTCAATGTATGAACATAGACCCCCGATCTACACCCTGCATGTGAGTGTATTTATAACACACTAGTTAATGGCTCTGTGATACTACCCTAGCCTATATAGTGTTGCAGTCCAGATGTTACAGCACCTTGGATTCACTGGTAATATCAGGGGTTGTCTACATTTTGGCTGATCATATTTCATAATTTACAACTGCATCTACCTTCTAGAATTTGCATGTGGGAAGACAAAGTTATGCTTGGATTTTTCAATTTTTTGAACCCAAGAAGCAAGCAAGCTGTTGGAATTTTATAACTGGAATATTGTAGGGGGGTATGTAAAGAGGGCATGAATGAAAATTAATGTGGCTGTTGCAGGTATGAGACATTTCTAGATTAGGACATGAAGAGAAGAAGTACGTTTAGTATTAGTAACGCAAGCCTGACATCATTATGAATAGGTACAGAAATGGATAGGCATGTGTTCTATAAGCGATTGTGAGTGTGGTCTGCTCCCAACAGTATAAAATGCTTTCTGTTATAATCTAAATGGTTAAAGCACTGCACAAAGGAAAAAAAATCCAAATTTGCTGTTTGACAGACTTTTAGGAAGTCTCAGTATAGAAATATTTTAGTGTCATCATTTTCTGTATCTAATGTTTGAGTTAAATAAAAGTTAATGGATAATAATTGCTTAAGAAACACCAGGAGGCATTTTACCACTAAATGAGTAATATGATGAAATTCAATGTCAATGGATTCTAATACTTATTTCTTTATTATATGTGTCACCATATAATTGCGTACTGCCATGGTAAAATTGAATTATGTAGAATAAGAAATAACTATCATTGTTAGTAAAAAATATATTAAACTTGGGCTGTAACATGAAAGAAAAGAAAGGTTTCATTTGTATTTATTCAGCCTATCATGAACAGGTTTCAGTGATAAAGCAACAGTGTGATAATCCACAGAGTGAGGTTATTTTTAGGAGGTATTCATTATACCATCTGCATACTCTAACACTGTGAAGAAGTAAAAGCTGCAGTACAAAAATATACTTTTGTGTAATTCTGACTTAGCCAGACAGACAGATTCAGGCATAGCAAGGCAGGAATCACTTCTTTTGAAATTATGCTTCATAGCTGAGACTTGCAGCACCTTGGCGTAAGCATGATGATGCAGCCACAAAGATGTCATTCATCATGAAAACAAGACAATACTGGCTATATCCCATGACCTTGATTTATAAGGATATTAGAAAATGAGCAGTCAGAAATGCAGCGGATGTAGGCCTGCCAATACATTCTGTCTTACTTGTTTTATAATTCATACCTAACACTGGTGGGATTACCAAAAATGTTACCCATGCTTGATGTAACTTCTTGCCTATTTCCTCACATGCTTGTGTATTTATACAGCTATTGAGACCTTAGAGTGTACAATTTGACAACAGGCCAGAATATGACATTCTGTTGAAAAAATATTCATCTTATAGCATTCTCTTACTTTTATTTCACAGTATATTACAAAAAAAAGGTTTGAGACAGACATGAGTAATGATGACAGGCTATTAAAGGATACATGAAGCTCTGCAACAAGAGAAAAGTGGCAAACAAGTAGAAAATGTTATAAATAGTGCTGGGGTTTCGAATTATACTCTTGTTTTCTGTCATCATCTGAAATGTCTCTTGTAATTTAATTCATTTGGAATATCATTTTGCTTTTTCTTTTGTATTACTTCATGAGCAAAGAGAGAAATAATGCAGCAGTAGAATATGAAAAAAATATATAAAAAGGGTCACAATCATAATTCCCTCAAATGGTAATGAGATTTCTTCATTGTGCAGCCTTCTTTTATATTGCTTTAATATCTTAGTAAATAAACATTTGATCAAGCGACTCTGTTGCAACTGTGTAAATGTCATTCTTCTGAAAACCCAGTATTATTAAACAATTTCCTTGCATGCAGTATATGTAATTATTTAGAAGAGATGACATTCCCCATCTTTTCCATCTTCCATTTGTTTTTGCATTTTCACTTTTCCTTGATGCAAACAGTTATAAAGATTGTCATTTTTCATGTGATGTTATTTTATAAAAAGTAGAAAAATCAGGTTTTGGCAAATTAACTTTGACTGTAACCACTGCCCTGGCACAGTTGATCATACCAAATAAAGCCACTGTGACCAGTTTTACTGTTAAATTTACAGTATGAAAACAAAATAACAATACAAACAATAAAACAGCAATAAAATGGGTGATTATGAAACAGTTATTCTGGTAGCATGGGCAACACTCATCAAGCAACATCAGATACTGCAAGCAACATTAAAACATACCACTCACTGGAACCCAACAAAATACAACCTTTGGAGCAATATACCTTCACTCCAACTTACATAGCAAAACCAAATAAAACCAGAAAGGGGGGGGGGGGGGGCAGAGAAAGGGTTCCTTAAACCAAATGCACCACTCTTAGTCCTCTATCCATAGATCCCCAACTACAGCTTATCACAACACCACAAAAAGGGGAAGGGCAGGCATGCATCAAACACCCATACCAAATAGGCCAGAACATCCCCCAGCTTGCTTATTTCACTTTTATTCTATCTATTTTATCCATATTTCTTAACTGGGGTAGTGCAGTGCTCTCCATTGACCTTTTTTAGGCTAAACTCAGCAGTACAGACTGGTTAAATGAGTTGTTTAGAGTCACACAGTTAGGCAAAGGTGGCTGAGGGAATGAAACCCTGGACTATTGAACCTCAGGGCACAGCTCATTAACAGCTACTTAATCCAAGTGCCAGACAATAACTTCTTCCCTTCATCCCTTCTGCTTACCTCACTTCCTATCATCCTTTTTTCTAAACGGTACTTCCTACTTCCTCCTCCCCACTCATATTAACACACACCCTCTAACCCAGTCTATGCCTGCTAACCTGAACCGGGCAGGCACACATGGACAAATACATCTGCTTGGCAAATTCTATTGTTCATAGGTTCATAGGTTCATAGGTAGGTACTAGGCTATCTACGCCACCCAAGAAAGTTATTTTCCTGTGCCACTGTCCAGCAGAGACACAGAAGTGATCCCTGGGGTGTATTTCCTATTTCCCATCCACTCATCAAGATTTTTCTTGAAGAGTGCTAATGAAGAACTTTGTTTGACATAGATGGGTAGCTTGTTCCAGAGTATAGGAAGTCTCTGCGACAGGAATATATCCCTCCAGCATGTCCTGTTTATTGTGGTGACAAGGTTTAGGTCCCTAGAGCATGTAGCTCGGAGGGTTTGAGATTTCTTTAGGTATAGCATGTCCAACAGCTCTGGGTTTGACATAGCTTTTTATGTTAGGCAGAGATAACCTCAGAGTAGGTGATATGCTATGGAGTAAAGCTGGAGTTTTTTGAGGCAGTCAGTGTAGGGCATTTGTTTGAGGCCAGTAATTCTCTTTGTGAGGTACTTCTGTGGCCTTTCCAGCTGCTGCAGATGTCTTGTGAGGTACATTACAAAAGGGGCGTTGTACTCTATAATGGGTCTAATGAATGATGAGTAGAGGGGAACAATGACCTCTTTTTTCCTGGATGAGAACGCTTTTATGATGAGTTTTGCCACGTTGAAGGACTTCCTGACTTCTGTGACGATGTGATTATCAAAGGAGAGACTACTGTCCACCTGGGTCCCAAGGTCTCTTATCACGCATTCGGTGTTAAGTAGATTGCTGCCTATGTGGTAGTTCATGGGTACAGAGTTTTTACCAAAGGGGATGACACTGCACTTTTTGGCATTGAGCTTGAGGCCATGGCTCTGACACCCGGCATCTGTCTCAGTAAGGCCCTTCTGTAGGATGTCCACATCATTTGGGGACTTGACTATGGCTCCTAGTTTGCAGTCATCTAACATTCCTCATGCTTAACACGTGATCTTAGAGAAAAGAAAAGAATGTAAAGAAATGTCTTCTTGTGTCAGTGTCCTGCATATTCAGTATTACTGACAACACAGTGAATATAATGGTATAGAGCACCTGGCTTACATGTTAGAAGAAAAATACCTGAGCTGTGATTCCATCCAGGAATACCTAGAATTTGCACATAAAAGCCCCAAGATATTATGTGCAAATACTACGATCCTTTTCCAAGATCCATAAATAACCTAGCAATTTCTTATATAACTTTGAGTGGGTAGGGCTTCATCCTCCTTTAGTTATCCTGAAACATGTCTATCTAACTTTTATATTGAGGTGAGTCTGCATCTATAAGCAGAAGTATAGAAAAATCAAATTAGGGCATTTTTTTCACATTTTGGTGACTGGATTAATCTGACTAGGCCTGGAGCCCATTTTAAGTGAAGACCCATGTGAAATACATACATTTTTTCTGTGTGGCAGTAATGCAGCAGGGAGTAACACAGAGTTAAAAGCTATGCATCTTACTGTTCCTGCAGTGGTGGTGACTACTTTGGGTGAGGTAGGATTAGGAAGCCAGTCAGCAGATGTTATAAAGAGACAGAGATTCCTCTCATGACAACTCTGCACATGATGAACATTTATGGTTGAGTGCTAGCAATGAAGCACAAAACAAAGTTGATTTGACAAGTGTGAGGGAGTTTTCTGCTGGTTTAGATTTTACTTTGCAGTTATCTGCATCACAAGACATAGAGACCAGGCATGAGATGATGCTTTTCATGTGATTACAGATCCAAACAAAAAGAACAATATATTGCTAATAATGTTAGGAGCCATTGAATGACCAGTTTCTTTTGCTATGGCATTGAGGTAAAAGCTGGGTCTCAGTACAGAAAACCATGTGGAGTTAGTAAAGCAAAAGATGGATCAAAGACTTTTTATTCAAATGCATATGGCTAAAGGAGAGGGCCCTGATGGACATGTATTTATCTTTGGAATACTCCAAGTATCTTTAGGGTTAATGTACAACAGGTTAGCATTATGTATTTTTTTTATCAGAACTGATTTATTATATGAGTTTGGTGCAGAGATTGTATGGTTAACTGTTTTGAAAATCTCTGACAGGAAAAACAATGATAGCACCTTGGAAAAACTTTACTATATATGATTAGCACTTGAACAGAAAGAGAAGAGTCTAGATGTAGCTAAGATACTTTTTATTTGAACAAGTTGCAAGAGCTACATTAATGAAACATCATGTTTTACAACTATGAGTAAGATTTTTAGGAAAATGGGAATTTGAAGTGGAAGGTGGGAAGATATGGTGGCGGTGCATGCAAAAAAATGGGTTATCTGTTGCACCTATATAATCAGGGATTTGTTGGGAGTAATCACGGTGTTATTCAATATTCTGCTCAACCAATTTTTTTCCCCTGTGGAAAAATAAATTATTTTTAAGTCATTTTCCTGATTTAATTTGTACCGACTGCTGAGATGTAGGGTTTCATATAAATAATTGTCTTAAAATGTGTATACCATATTTTAGAAAAGGTCACTTCTAGGTAGTTTGCTTAAAAATAACAGACTGATTCCACAAACTGAAGAAGTCAATGTAACTCTAGTAGGCCTCAGAAATTCTATTTTTTTTATTACTGAAAACATTCTTTAAACAGAACCTTGTCAGTGTAGGGATGGGGTGGTAGGTTCTCAGATTTTTTTCAGGAAAATAGGTTTATAACTTCATCTGTTTTATAGGGAGGAAAGTGAGATGAACACATCTAGTAAAGAAGTCTAGATAATGTTACACTAACCCATAAAAGGAGAAGGTCAACAAGGAAACCAAGGGAAAGGCATGAAAAGATTTCACATTAAATTTGACTGACTTGGCATCACAGAGATACAGGAGAGGATAATAGAATGATTGAAGATGTTAAACAAAAACATTTATTATGTTATAATATGTACAAAATATTTTAGTATCAGCTCAAAGACTGTTTTTCTACTTTTAAGAGGGGGCAACATTTTCTCAGTAGGAATAGACCTCTGCACAGGTGTGGCAGTACGTTTTAGAGCAATTATGGAGATAGTATGCTACAGATGCTGGTCGAAGTGTAGTTATAGATTTTGAGTTTGAAGGTAAGGTATAGAGGTTAAGTATTGTATACACATATGCAGAACCCTTGTTAAATTGGTGTGTATGTGATACAAAGTAAAATTATGGATGAACACTCTTTTTCTTCTTGTCTTACTGGGGATTTCAATTGTAGTTAAGAATATATTAAGCAAAGCAAAGTTAGATATGAAGAAGATATAGACATGAGATATTTCCAAAACTTATGAAATATATGTTAATTTAAGGTTTTTGAGATCCAAAGAGACACATTGCTAATGGGCATTTAGCAACCATAATTGATTTAATTTTGTCAAAAGCAAAGATCTGAAGGTTGAGGACAGATGCTCAGAATGGATTTTCTGATCATAAGACTTTGATTTTTTTATAAGTGTTTGAAGTCAGAAGAAGAAGATTATTTATACTACAACCAGTTTCATGATGAACTAATTCCTCATTTGAATAAACTATAGAAAGATCAGCTGAATTAGAAACAAGCACAGACATCCTGTCTTGAATGTTGGCAGTGGTTAAAGATAAAAGTAGTAAGGCTGGGCATCATTAAGAGATTGTCTCTTCCCTGAAATCAGGTAGACCATATGTAATTGACTATTATATAGCTATTTAAATACAAGAAGCAATTCTACATAAGGAAGAACAGTGTACCTATAACTTGAAGGCTGAATTATCTGCTGCTAAGCTCACGTTTTTGATATAAAGAAAAGAGTGAGAAGGGATAATATAAGGATAATGAATGTTAATGAATCAATAAGAGAAGAGGACTTTCTTTTCAGAGCAAACTTTTGTCAGCCAACAATGCTTCCACATGCACAAACTTTGAGACAAATAGAATACATGAAGTTGGGGAAGTCATTAACGTGCATTTCATTTAAGTCACACAAGATTATTATGTAGGTTGCATTCATATGGCTAAGGAGTGGCTCTTTAACCATTTACACATAACATGGTATTAAAGTGTATGGGCAATCTTTGTCTTTAATGATTTTTCTAATGACCTGCTGAGGTCAAGATGGAGTTAAATAAGCATGTGATCTGCTCATAAGAAGGTTGTTCTGAATCTCCAGTAGTGAAAGTTAAAGGCCAAAAGAAACACAAGATGCCATGGAGGACACAAGGCCATTGGTCAAGGAACTCCAGGTTAAAGGAAACAATGCTTGTGATGCCCTATAGAGTGGTTTGAGCCAGAATATATGATGTAAGCAGAAGGGAAGAGTTCTGGATGACATTGAATATGATATAATTGAAGACAAATGTGAGAGGAAGGAGAATACCTTTCTCTTTTGCCCATGACCTCAAAAAAGGTGAGAGAGGACATTTTGAGACAGCTGACTACAGTAGGGTACAATAAAACAGCAGGCTACACTCAGGGTATCATATCCTACACATGCATCCATTGATGTAGCATTTTTACAGACACCCAAGAAACAAGAAAATGCTGGTAGTGGGACAAGGCAACATCAAAATATTGGGCAGATATTGTGAACCACATATCCATTGAGGGTGGTAGTGTCAGGTCAGCCACAGAGGTCTCTGAAGCAAACAGGACTTGGCTGATCAAGAAACAGCAGCATAATGGGGAACTTGTGCTGAGCAGTTAGTGGGGCAAGTGAACATGTATGACTGGCTCTAGAAGTCAAACTAAGATTTGTGCTTTGCAATAGGAATGGCCAATATCATGACGGAATCCAAAAGGCAGAATACAGAGGTTAGGGGGATTACCTCTGCAGGAAAAGTATGCTTTTCTGGAACAATTTTGCCAGGAAAAATTAAAGGAAGATAAATATGACTTAACTTTATGGAAATGGGGTACAGATAAAGGGATCATATTAATGGACAGATTATCTTAAAGACATTATAATCAATGCAATAGCGAGTTAATGTGACTTCAATTAAATGGAAGACTTGTGTGGGCCATGAAAATGTGGGCCACCAATACACTGCATGCATGAAGCTACATAACATAATGTGAAAGAGAGCAAAGTTATTAAAAGCAGAAAAGTGGACATGTGCAGATAATGTCAGAAGCAAAGAAAGGGGATGCCTGTGAATGATATGGTGTAATGGCACTGACTGATTACACTTCTGTGAGATGTCTAACTTATAAATATCAGTCTTTTGTGCAACATTCTTTTAAATTAAAATGTGTGGTTACATAAGATAAGTGTTGTAACACTGTGTGAGGTGGAGTTATACTTGCTGCATTATATGTTGTGTGGACAGTTGAAGTTGAGACCAAAAATATGTTTTAAGCAGTTTAGTGTCATATGGTCGACTGGTGGATGGTCAAGCGCGTATGTCTGAAAGGAGTGCAGCAACATCCCACAATTGCGAATGTAGATGTTGTGAGTCACAAAATCCTGTTCCTTTTTGACCCATGTTAGTACTCATTTTTTGGATGCAAAGCAGTCAGAAATGTCAATTTCTGTGTTTTTGCGAAATTTCGACTGTTTGGCATGCCAGGATTCACTAATAAACTTTGCACATATACAGGTTTGAGCACTGCGTGCTTGACCATATGATGGTAAACCATTTTAAGTATATACTGTACAACTTATTCTGAAGAAGAGAAAAGGGTTATTTAGTGTATAAAATTAGACTTGCATAGCTGTTCATTAGAAGAGAGGAAGGTAGCTAGATAGAAGGTATATGGAACAAACTGACTACATTTCTGTGATTTAATGGAGGTGACAGAGTAAGTTGAGATAACATTTGTAGAAAGAGATAGAGAGAGAGAGAATCTTTGTGGGCAAAAGAGAGCCCTTCTTCAATGGATCACAATGGCTAGCCGTACTGACTGAATGAAAGCATGCTAGAATATAAGTTGGTCCCTCTTCTTCAGATTTTAAAAGCTTATTTAAATCTTTATGCTTCCTCAGGGAACATATTTGTGATAGAAATTAATATAAGGACAAGAAGAGACATTTGACTTTTATTAGAATCTGGTACAATTGTATTTCATGCAAAGTTTTTGCTGTCAAATGGTAATTGAACTCTGCCTAATATTTAAAGAGCACTATGTTACCAGCTGGTCTCCAACAGTTATAGGTATTTGGGCTAAACATTTGCTATTGAGGTGGGGGTTTAGAGGCAGCTTTGCATTCTTCATGCTACATTGTTCTAACTTTATTAAAGCTAAATTATTGAATATAGATAGAAAGGCATTTCATATTTTTGTAATAATATTGGCCTTGAAAGAATGATTGTAAAGATGATATTTCTCATGATCTAAATGAAAAATAATGTTAAATGTTTACAAGATAATGTTCAGTTCCAGTTATGTCTATACCTAGGAAACTAATTCCAAACAAGGTGTGACCATATTTCAAGGTACATACACATAAACACAAAACTGGAGAACCAAACATTGTAAGGCAACATCCCAAACAACTGTGTCACTATTCCACATTATTTGTAAATGCTTGCAGTGCAAATTTTGTAAATTGCATTCCCAGGATACAAAAAATGCAAGGAAGAATAACCTTTTTGTGATCATATTTCTCCTTAATTTGTTATAGTAAAACAGGATTAAGACTATTGTGTTGATATTGCTGCAGTCATCATGGTTGAAAGCTGTCTTTGGTGGCTTCTTACTGAGGAAACATGGGAAAAGGACACATGGGAACTGTTACTGAACTTGTAAAATGGAGTACCTAAATAGAAGTTGTAAGGCTACTGAGGTACTTGATTTGTTATTGATTACATCTGCACTTGCACTTTTGGTGTGGCACTTAGAAAATTGCTTTCTGACAGTCATAGAGCATAGACAAATCCAATGTAGAATAATGTTGCTATTTTATTGCCCATGTGTAAGGTTTCAATAATGGGAGTTGTGGGCTTCCTAGGTTTAGACAATTGGTGCATTGCTGTTATGGTCAGTGAAGATTTATCTTCATATTGTGTTCTTAGGAAATCACTATATCTGGATCTAGGATGTTTGCTCGAGTGAGCAAATGACTGAAACCCAAATGGCCGGGCATACTTACGCGAAAGTGCTTTTCACCGAAGAAGCACTTTCGCGTACGTATGCCTGTTGCCGAGGCTGTACTACGGTGCGGGTAAGGGAAATTTCCCTTTTCCCCACTGTAGTGTGGTCTCGGAGGGAGAATATTAAAGTAGGGGGGTGTGGGGGGGCACAGACCCCCACATGGGGGATGCAGGTGGGCGAAGCCCCCTTCTCAAATGTAAGTGTAGTGGGTTTTTTTTGTAACACACTTTAACGAAAGTGCTTTTTTGATAAAAGTGATTTTGTTAAAGTGTGTTCGGTTATTATGGATTTGGACGTTTTCTCACTCGAGCAAACGTCCTAGATCCATCATACTATATAAAACAGAACTGATGATATATTTTTCTTCCATAACAAAAACAAAGTAAATCATCAGATGGAAGAGATTAATATTTGACTTATTTTGATATGAGACTCCATCATTGTGTGCTTTTGTATAAACAGCAACATTTCCTTTTGTCCATTTTATACATAAAAAAGTATTTGTTCTTTATTTTGTAATGTCTGCTTTCCTGTGGTCTGTCACTTGAATAAGAAACTGCAAGATGATCTACGTAATGAAAGCATGAAGTAAATGTTCCGATTTGGAATAGAATGCATGAAGTAAAGGTTCTGATTTGGAATGGAATGTATGGGCTATAGGTTCTGATTTGGAATGGAAGCATGAAGTAAATCTTCTGATTTGGAATGAAAGGATGAAGTAAAGGTTCTGATTTTGAATGAAAGCATGACGTAAATGTTCTGATTTGGAATGGAAGCATGTGTGACACCCATGCACTGGCCCAGTAATCAAGGAGCCTCAATCCTCACCACTAGCACCTGTGAGGGGCATGCACATTGGGAAGGATAACAAGTACACACACAGAGATCAAAGTCAGTCTGAGGCTGGTTTCTCCCTTTCTCTCCAGATCCCCAATAAGAGTTCCCACTTGGACAGCTATAGGGTTCAGATGCCAGCCGAGTAGTCAAGTCAAAACCTCCAGTACCCTCTCTATCCAACCAGTGCTTCATGTCCCTGCCCTTGTAGCCGACACTCACACTTTGAGATATAAGTTATATGCAAACACACAGACACTCCTGGGGAACGCTGGCACAGGTTCTCCAGCTATGCCCCTTTCTGCCCAGGCTATAAGGTAGTAATCCACTGCCACCAACCACTATTTATCAGCTACTAATAAGGCCCTTCCCAAAGGGTGACCAATTTCACTGTGTAATATTACTGTTATCCAAATAGTAAGTGTGACCCAGGGCTAAAGCTTTTGGAGTGGCTTGGACAGTATCTCCAAATTCACTCAATGTATGCTAAGAGCTTACATTATCTCTACACAAAACAGCCATAGTTGAAATGTTTAAAAATATTTAATAATGAATAATATAAACACAAGCCAAATCTTATTACTTCAACACAATGACATTACAGAGTTCAGAGATCACAGAAAAATGCTTTAAACCAATACTGTAGGATAGTCTGACATAAATATAGAAAATAGCTAGACTAATCTGGCTATTTCTATCTATCTCTAAAAAAATTACTTTTCTAAATAAATATCTTACTTACAGAGCAAAGGCAGCGTGCTGGTGAGTTGATGTGTTTGGGTTCAGACAAAATTCAAAATGTTTTATATATTCTTTCTGGAAAGTCTTAAATCTTAAATTAATAACACAGTACTGCTGAGTCATTTCGCATTACATCATTCTTGACACTTCTCTGGTTCCCAGACTAACAGAAACTCAAAATTTGCATTTCTTAGTAAGCTGCATCTGGCCAGAAAGCCACAGCAATAAAATACATTATACATGTAAAACCTTAGTAATTATCTCTTAAATCAATAAAATAGAAATAATTTCCTGGTAGTGTGACATAAATATAGAAAACAGTTAGACTAATCTGGCGATGTCTATCTCTAAGAAAAATCACTGTTCTAAATAAATATCTTAGTTACAGAGCAAAGACAGAATGCTGGTGAGTTGATGTGTTCAGGTTCAGACAAAATCCAAAATGCTTTATCTTTCTCTCTGGGAAAGTCTTAACTTGATAACACAGTACTGCTGAGTCATTTCACATTACGTCATTCTTGACACTTCTCTGGTTCCCAGGCTAACAGAAACTCAAAATTTGCATTTCTTAGTAAGCTGCATCTGGCCAGAAAGCCACAGCAATAAAATACATTATACATGTAAAACCCTAGTAATTATCTCTTAAATCAAGAAAATAGAAATAATTTCCTGGCCCAGACATCCTGTCTCTGAGCTTGAGATCAGTCATACAATGCTTGACTTATCAGCTTTCTTCCAGCAGAGTGCACTGTGGTTACATTTTTGCAGCTCAGTACAACATATAGTTTAATTGTAACATATAGTTCTCTTTACATTTGTAAACCAGGCCTGTGGTTTATATTAATATTTATAAATGACATAGAGTTATCTACAAAATTCTAGCTAGCTAGGCTGACAGCCTTCACATATATCCCCCCCCCCCCACATCGAGAACTCAAGCTAGTTTTTCAAGTGACCCTTGGGAAACGTTGCTTGAGAAGGTTAGGTCTGAGTATACCTTACCCTATTCCCTATCTTGAGACCCCATCTGCGTTGGCATTGTTAATCCCACTGTGATGCTACACTAACATATCATATGCTTGCAACCCTAGGCTCTATCTTAGCAACTTGGCATTTTGCTGGCTGGCTCGATGTAACCATGTTAGGGGATTGTGATCTGTAACTACATTGAATTTCCTTCCATACAGATAAGGCTGAAGTTTCTGCAGTACCTACACTATAGCTAGACATTCCTTTTCTACAGCTGCATAGCATTTTTCCCTGGGTTGGAGCTTATGACTAAGATAAACCATTAGGTGCTCTTCTCCCTCTGAAGAAATCTGGCTAAGTAAAGCCCCCACTGCATGGTTCAAAGCATCCACCTGCACAACAAATGCTTTACTATAATCTGGACTTGCTAACACAGGGGGTCCTCCCAAAGCTTCTTTAAGCTTCTGGAATGCCTGCTCACATGCTGTGGTCCACACTACCTTATCTGGCCTGTTTTCCTTCTCAGATCTGTGAGGGGAGCAGCTAGTACTATAACTGGGGAAGAACTTTCTGTAATACCCTGTTGTCCCTAAGAATGCCCTCACCTGCTGTTTGGTAACAGTTGCAGGACATGCTTGAATGGCTTTCATTTTGGCAGGCTCTAGCCAGATCTTACCACTCCCCGCTCTATGTCCCAAGTAGGAGACCTCTGCCAAACCCACCTGACATTTGCTCAGCTTAATGGTCAATCCTGCCCTCTGTAGTCTGCCCAGCACCTCCCTGACATGTTGAAGGTGCTTTTGCCAGGAATGGCTGTAGATGGCAATATCATCTAGGTAAGCAAGGGAAGCCCTCCTGCTCCTGCTAGGATATGATCTACCAGCCTATGGAAAGTTGCTGGGCATTGTTCATCCCAAAGGGCATCTTTGTGAACTCATACAAGCCAAAAGGAGTCACAAAGGCTGACCTCTCTCTAGGACTGGGAGTCAAGGGCACCTGCCAGTAACCCTTGGTAAGATCAATGGTGGTATGATATTTAGCCCCACCCTGCTGGTCTAGGGCCTCATCTGTCCTAGGCATGGGGTAAGCATCTGACTCTGTGTGACTATTTAATTTCCTGAAGTCCACAGAGAACCTGGTGCTGCCATCCTTCTTTGCCACCAGCACCACTGGTGAGGCCCAGGGACTGTTGCACTCTTGAATTACCCCTAATTACAACATTGCCTGTATCTCCTCCCTCAGAGTCTGTTTGACTCTTTCAGGCACCCTATAAGGGGCCTGCCTAATAGGGCTTTGCACCCTGGCTTCCCAGTGAACATGCCCCCAAACACCTGTAACACTGCTTGGATTTCTCAAACCTGAGTAAGAGATAGCTGCTGGGACATTGCTACCTCTTCCACTGAGGTGTCAGTCCAAGCCTAACTGAGGAGATCAGTCACCAAATCTCCCTCAGACTCCCCCTGCAATCCACTGCAAATACTCAGCACAAGGGCCTCCCTATCATGGTAAGGTTTCATCATGTTAACATGGTACAATTTGTGCTCCCGCCTCCTGCCTAGCAGTTCAGCCATGTAGTTAACATCACTTATCTTTCTTGCCACCTTGTAGGGTCCCTCCCAAGCAGCTTGCAGCTTGTTGTGTCTGACAGGAATGAGAACCCTTACCTGCTGCCCTACAGCATACTCTCTAGCTCGAGCATTCCTGTCATAACAGACCTTTTTTCTGCTGTTGGACTTCTGCCAGTTTCTCCTGGGGCCAAGCTCATGAGTTCCCTGAGCCTTGTCCTCAGGTTTAGGACATATGCCACAACAAACCCCTTGTGGAATTCACACTCACCTCCCCACTCATCATGAATTAAATCTAGAGGCCCCCTCACCCCATGCCTATACAGCAAATCAAAGGGTGAGAAACCTGTCGATTCCCAGGGAACCTCTCTGTAAGCAAACAACAGATGGGACAAATATTTGTCACACTCCCTCTTAAACTGGTCTGCAAATGTCAATTGCATGGACTTGAGTGTAGAGTTTAGCCTCTCAACAAGACCATTAGTCTGGGGATGGTAGGGGTGGTCTTTAGGTGTTTCACCCCACAGTATTTTCACAGACAAACCAGCAGGTCTCACATAAAATGGGCACATCTGTCAGTCAGTATTTCTTTTGGGAACCTACCCTGATGAAAACCTCTAACAAAGCATTTGCCACCTTTTCCCCCTCAATGGAGGACAAAGCCACGGCCTCAGGGTATCTTGTAGCATAGTCTACTATCACCCAGGATATACGTTTTTCCCTGTGGAACTCGGGGTAATCAGAGGCCCCACAATATCCACAGCTTTCATCTGAAATGGCTCCTCAATCACAGGCAAAGGCATCAAAGGAGCTTTCACTTTGTCTCCTGCCTTGCCTACCTTTTAGCACTGCTCACAGGTCCCGCAGTACCCTGTTACATCTCTGGTAATTCCAGGCCAATAGAAGTTCTGCATAATAGGACTCCTTGTATGTTTTATGCCCATATGACCTGCAAAGGGAATATCATGGGCTATGGTTAGAAGTGCCAGATGGTAGGCTCTATGTACTACCAACTGGTGTATTCTCTCACCTTTTAGCCCTCCCTCAGGGGTCCACTCTCTATACAGTAACCCTTTGTCCCAGTATACAGATTCCCCCTTCCCTTGAAAATAAGGTGCCTCACTTGCTACCTGCCTCAGGCCTTGCAGTGTAGGGTCTGAGAGCTGAGCCTTTCTCAACTCTCTCTTTGTAAACCTTCCCAGCTCCCCTTCCACAGGAAGTCTGGTATCCTCTGACAGTGGTGCCTCACTGTCAGCCTGGGTACTACTACTCACCTCTGCCTTTGCAGTCACTCTGTCCAAGGGACCATCAGTACCCACAAGCAGCTGTGGCTCACCTTCAGTCTCACTGCTACAGCATAGCTCCCTCCCTTTAGTAAGCACCTCTCCAGTCCTGGCTGCAAGTGTGTGGTCTATCTGGGTCTCCCCCAGGCTACCAGACCCACATGCTTGTCTCCAAACCTGACTGCATGTAACTGCATGAGCACATGGTACTGCATTATTAAAATCATTCCCTATCAGGACATCTGCAGGGATATTCTCAAACACACCTACTTTATGGCTGCCTTTTCCACCCTCACAGTCAAGGTGAGCCCTAACCAAAGGTATTTTGGAATGGGGTCCCTCCTAAAGCTCTGACTGGAGTAGACTGCCCAGGCAAGTAGTGCTCCTCTGTAACCATTGCAGTCTTCACAATGGTTATGTTAGAGGCTGTGTCTCACTTAGCAATGGCCTTTTTGCCATTCACTATGATAGGATATAACCTCTTGTGGTAGTTTGGTACCCTTGTTGTCTCAAGACAGCCTACTGTTGGCATTTTGTCCTTCCCACTTACTGGCTCCCTCACCTTTGTTCCCCACCTTGCCTCCTTGGACATCTATATGCCACATGGCCCCACTGGTTGTATTCAAAACATTTAACCCTAGGTCCTGGATGTCTACCTGGACTAGTGGCTTCCCCTGTTACTGGCAGATTCTGTTGGGGCAGTCTGGGCTGCCCACCATGGGTTCATTTGGACCAATGAGCAGCACTGTGTCCCTTTCCTGTGCAGTGATGCCCTGCTTGCTAGGTATAAGTCTCCCTTCTTCCCCAACTCATCTGAAGTAGCACATTCTTTATCAGCTAACCAGATCCTCATGTTCTCAGGCAAAGTGCTAAGGGCTTATTCCCTCACCAAAATGCCTGCCAGCCCTTCAAAAGTGGTGACCTAACATCCACCCATCCACCTATGAAAATAAGTGCTTAGTTCAGCAACATATTCACACACACTTCATCTGCCTTGTGTCTATGCTTGCAAAACATTTTCCTATAAGCTTCAGGTGTTAGTTTAAAAAATTCTAGCAAACAATTCTTAACAGCATTATAATAAAAAAAAAAAAAATCACGATCAGATATCTTGGACAACACAGTTACAGCTTTACCATGGAGTAAGAGGGTCAGGAACCGTACCCAGTGCCTTTGGTCAACATCATACTGTCTACATACCCTCTCAAACATATGAATGAAACTATCAAAATTATCCCCCTCTGTAAACTGTGGAAGAAATTTGCTGACCTTTTTGGCTTCTAGGGTCCGGTTACTCCCTTCCCCATTACCTCCATGACTCTGTTGAAGAGTCAGCATCTCCTTTTCATGCTCCCTCTGCCTCTCCTTCTCCTCAGCATCCATTTCCAAATGCCTGGCCTCCAACTCCAGTCTCTTTAGCTCCAGATGGATTTTTAAGTCCTCTGCAGAAAGGATGAGCTGTCCGGGTGGCCACTGAGGTGCAGCGGTTAGTGTTGCCACCTCAAAGCAAAATGTTCTCTGGTTCAATCCTCAGCTGGGGTGCCTTCTGTGTGGAGTCTGCATGTCCACCCTGTGGTCGCGTGGGTTTCCTCCGGGTGCTCCGGTTTCCTCCCACATCCCAAAGACATGCTGTAGGTGGATTGGACACTCTAAATTGGCCCTAGGCGTGAGTGCATGCGTGCGTGCCTTCTGTGGAAGGTTGGGCACCGGGCTGGCAACTCTATACCATAAAACTCCACTGCTAATCATGAGAGGACAGGTGATCTGCTGTGGTGACCCCTAACCGGGAAAAGCCGAAAGAAGAAGAAAGGTTGAGCTGTCCATTCTCTGTCTGCTGTACATCTCCATGGCCAGTCTGATTGTCCTCCTGATTGCTGTTTTCTGATGCAGCTGTGACCAAAGCTGCAATCATGTCTACCTTAGTCAAGTTTCCATGCACCAGTCCCTTAGCCTGGCACATCTCAGCCAACTGGCTCCTTGTCAGTTTGCCATACTCCCTTGGTGACATGCTTCCTGCACTCTCTGCATAACTAAGCTAACAAAAGAAATAAAACAATTGTGATCTGAACTCTGAATATTCACTGCCTGGCTGATTTAGAGTACAAAAATACCTTCAGTGATCACTGTCCACAAGCTATAGGAATTCAATGTCCACACCACTACAAGCCAATTAGTATGTGATGTGGATAACTCAACACAATCAAACAATTAATATTTCATGTGAATATCCCACCACTGCCAAACAATTAATATGTGACTCCCGTGTAGTAGCACACTAATCAAGGAGCCTCAATCCTCACCACTAGCACCAGTGAGAGCCATGCACATTCGGAAGGATAACAAGTACACACACAATAAGATACAATTTCTCTTAAGAGCACACAGAGATCACAGTCAGTCTGAGGATGGTTTCTCCCTTTCTCTCCAGATCGCCAATAAGACTTCCCACTGGTATAGCTATAGGGTTCAGATCCCAGCCGAGTAGTCAAGCCAAAACCACCAGTACCCTTTCTGTCCAACCAGTGCTTCGTGTCCCTGTCCAATTAGCTGACACACACACACATACACACACACACACACACACACACACACACACACACACACACACACACACACACACACGCACACACTTTGAGATATGAGTTATATACAAACACACAGACACTCCTGGAGAAGGCTGCCACAGGTTCTCCAGCTATGCCCCTTTCTGCCCAGGCTATAAGGTAGTAATCCACTGCCACCAACCACTATTTATCAGCTACTAATAAGCCTCTTCCCTAAGGGTGACCAATTTCACTATGTAATATTACTGTTATCCAAACAGTACATGCGATCCAGGGCTAAAGCTATTGGAGTGGCTTGGACATTATCACCGAGTACATGCAATGTATGCTAAGAGCTTAAATTATCTCTACACAAAACAGCCACAGTTGAAAGGTTTAAAAATATTTAATAATAAATAATAAAAACACAAGACAAATCTTATTACTTCAACACAATGACAATAAAGAGTTCAGAGATCACAGGAAAATGCTTTAAACCAATAATGTATGATAGTGTGACATAAATATAGAAAACAGACTAATCTGGCGATGTCTATTTCTAAGAGAAATCACTGTTCTAAATAAATATCTTAGTTACAGAGCAAAGACAGAATGCTGGTGAGTTGATGTGTTCAGGTTCAGACAAAATCCAAAATGCTTTATCTTTCTCTCTGGGAAAGTCTTAACTTGATAACACAGTACTGCTGAGTCATTTCACATTACGTCATTCTTGACACTTCTCTGGTTCCCAGGCTAACAGAAACTCAAAATTTATATTTCTTAGTAAGCTGCATCTGGCCAGGAAGCCACAGCAATAAAAGACATTATACATGTAAAGGGTATAGGCACGATTCAATCACAAAGTATAGTAGAATATAGCAGAACCAGAGTATCCCCAAATCACTCGGAGCCGATAAATATAATATGCACACTTTATTACAAAATGAAAAAAGTTTCACTGAGGTTGAGCGCTTTCATCTGTCATGTACAGATTTCATCAGAACCAATAAGATAACTGCAGTACACACATTATATACCTAACTTGGCGCCAAAATTCAACAAATCCTGCAAATCTTAAAGCAGCAGTGTAACCTATGATTAGTACTAATTAAATACTATTTTGTACAACATTTACATGTATCTCCAGTACACTAAAAAAGTTGATAAAAAATATATGATGTATAATGAGTATCCTGTCAGTGGTTTGTCTACCTATTGAAATATATATACTTTAGGGACTAATTATATCTTCATGTATTACTATACTAGAAAGCTATATCCTGAATTAGTAAGGATTCTACTTTATGTACATCAAAATGGATCAATATGAATCGATATGAATTCAAGAATGAATAATAAAAATCTAAATACATTAAAAAACATTAAAAAACATATAAAAACAATGCATATTCACAAAAGTTTTAACTATACAATATAATACATGTGCAGATTAATAACTAACTGGTGAATTTAATTCAACGCTAAAAAAGGTTTCAAACTGATAAAATCATTGATGCCTGGTGGTGTTGTGGCATCTGTACATATTTGCCATCTACTTTCTATCCAAGCTAAATATGTCTTCCAATTTCCTCCTCTATCACTTACGTCTACTTGGTCAATTATGGAAAATTTAAACTTGTGATCTATCCCCTTGTCCTGAATATGTCTGAATAAAGCATATTTAGAATCTCCCTTTTTTATCCTGTACATATGTTCATATATCCATGTCTTGATCTTTCTCTCCGTTTTGCCTATATAAAAGGCCGGGCATTTTGTACAGGTAGCTATGTACACTATACGCTGGGAGTTACAATTTCCTGTTATGCATTTAACCTTGGTATGCATCATGTTACCTAGTCTGATGGTTTGTGTTGTGTTGATGAAGGTACATTGTTTACAGGTGCCACATTTTCTAGTCCCTTTTATTCCCATTTTTCTGTTACTCTTCATTCCATACTCCAATAATCTTTTTATATTGTTTCCAGTTTTGAATACAGTGCAAATCTCTGTTCCAACTATATTCCCAATGGGGCCTGTAGTGGTGATTAGGCTCCAGTGTTTTTTGAGAATTTCAATAATCAAATCTGCAAACGGGTTGAATCTAATCACACAGACTTTTTTGTCCCAATCCTTACTCGCATTTATCTGTATAATAGCACATCCTAACAATGGTTTGTATTTTTGTCCCCATTGTGATTTTACAAATGTGGTAATATTTCCCAGTAACTTTTTAGGATATCCCCTATCTATAAAAAGTTGGGTGATAGTGTCTAATTCACTGTTCATAACTTCAAGAGTGGATGACATCCTCGCTGCTCTTATACACTGGCCCTTCACAATATTTTTAAATACGTGTCGTGGATGGCAGCTAGAAAAATGAATATAATCATTAGAAAAGGTGGGCTTCCTGTACAATCTGGAAGTGAATCCAGTGCCAGTATTTCCTATCCACGTGTCCAAATATGCAATGCCCTTTTTGTCGGATTGGAACGTAAACATCAAAAAATCTGTGGTGTTATTAAGGTATTCCAAAAAAGTGGGAATCATATCTGTTGGTCCAGTCCAAATAATGAACACATTGTCCAAAAATCTGGTGTATAACCGTATGTATTTGTAAAATTCACTTGTGTATATATGTTGATTTTCCCACTCAAGCATGACCATGTTGGCAAAAATAGGAGCACAAGATGCTCCCATGGCCACCCCTCAAGATTGCTTAAAGAATTCACCTTGATGTTCTATGTAATTGTGTTCCAACACCAGACTCATCATGTCCATAATGAGGTTTACTCTATCCCAGCTACCTCCTAAGTATTTACTTAAACTACTCTGGAAATATTCTAATCCCGTAGTCACTGGAATACTGGAGAATAAGTCTTGAACATCTATAGTAAGGAACGTCAAATTTTGGCGCCAAGTTAGGTATATAATGTGTGTACTGCAGTTATCTTATTGGTTCTGATGAAATCTGTACATGACAGATGAAAGCGCTCAACCTCAGTGAAACTTTTTTCATTTTGTAATAAAGTGTGCATATTATATTTATCGGCTCCGAGTGATTTGGGGATACTCTGGTTCTGCTATATTCTATTATACATGTAAAACCTTAGTAATTATCTCTTAAATCAAGACAATAGAAATAATTTCCTGGCCCAGACATTCTGTCTCCGAGCTTGAGATCAGTCATACAATGCTTGACTTATCAGCTTTCTTCCAGCAGAGTGCACTGTGGTTACATTTTTGCAGCTCAGTACAACATATAGTTTAATCATAACATATAGTTAGTTCTCTTTACATTTGTAAAGCAACCCTGTGGATTATATTAATATTTACAAATGACATATAATGATCTACAAAATTCAAGCTAGCTAGGCTGGCAGCCTTCACAGCATGAAGTAAAGGTTCTAATGTGGAATGGAATGCATGATGTAAAGGTTCTGATTTGGAATGGAACCATGAGGTAAAGGCTCTGATTTGGAATGGAATGCATGAAATAAAGGTTTTAATTTGGAAAGGAATGCATGAAGTAAAGGTTCCAATTTGGAATGGAATGTATTAAGAAGACAAAACTATGAGACATTATGACCACTTAAGAATGAAAACATGAATACCTGAAGATTTAGTCTGCATGCTGTATAATCTTGTTTTCTATTAAGGCAGTCACTGGATGAAACTATAAAGTTTTAAAGCATGCTTTTGATTCTGTTTCAAGGGCGGCACTAATTTTGATTTACCCTATATTCACGTTTTCATTCCTAGAAGCTGTTACTCTGATTAGACAGCTAAGCTAATATCAGAATGCATATTTGATGGACTCCTATTGCCTTTTCTGTTCATTTTTCTTTAAGACTCTTAAGACAGTTTGTGTAGTGATGTATCAAATAGCTCAGCTGCTCTTAGTGTTGTAACATATCTTTTTCACTGAAACTGTACATTTAGCGTAGCTTGTTATTATGTTATACATTCTATTTAAGATAATTATTGTCCAATCAGCTTTATTTTGTGATTTGCTAACTAAGTAAGCCCAGTTGTCTGAGTATAACTGGTTAAATGACATGTAAAGTATTATATGGAGTAGCTTGTCAGCAACGTCTTTTTAGACATCCATTATAGAATCCATCTTAAATGTTTAGATTCAAAGGTTACATTACAAGGAAATTGGATCATATCTATAGCAATTTACTGTAACATTCACTATATTCATAATATTAGTCTTATGGTGGAAAAATCATTATATTTTTCCTGTCTTAAAACCATAGCCATTGTCTGTTTTAGTTTTTAATTAAGGATGCAACCCATTTTGGATGCATTCATTGAAGAAGAGACTACACTGTTGATTATCATATCCTGACCCCCCCCCCCCCATGATGTTCAGCCAAATAAAACATAAAATGGCTTTCAAATACTGCATTATTTTTCTGTAGTCTAATAGGGTCTTTGAGAAAATATGTAGTAATTCTTATTATTATTTACTTCAACATCAATGTGGACAGGTTAACTCTGCCTGGCTAATATAACATAGATTTTAGGGAAAGTTTCCACTTATCAGCACTAAATGCTTTAAAGGAAGTCGGTATAAGGAACCATTGCTGGAAAGTTAAAAGCAGAATACTATATACTTCCAATATCCGTACACGTATACTGTAGTTGCAAAACCTGTGCTGCCTTCTTCTGTATTAACAAACCTTACAGATAGAAAACATAACAAGCTGTACTCAAAGTGAAAGTTAAGGAAATAAGAGAACATTATTTCAGAGCCTGTACATATTATCACTGACAAATATAAAAATGCCTTATTCAGAAATAACATTACAGTAGAGAGATGATTATCCAAATGTCGATTATCAGAAATGTCAATTATCCGAATACAGCCTTCCAAAGTTTTTTGGTAGGTAAAACCTTAAAGTTGGAATATGTAAAAGTTATACGTATTCACTTGTGCATGTTTTTTGAGCTTGTAGCCCACTCATGTGTGAAAAATCTTCTTTATTGCCCACTGGAATCACTGAATTGTTGAAAAGCATGCAGAAAAAACAAGATTTTTGCAGTTTTTTATCCAGTTCAGTGCATGTTTGATTATCCGAACAGTCTGATTATCTAAACTACCGTAGGTCACAGTTAGTTTGGATAATCGACTGTGTACTGTATTTAAAAATAATCAAAACAAGTCAAAGGGGAAAATGATACACAGACAAACCATGCAGTTTTTAAGTCTTTATAGATGCATTCAGGTTAATAAAACTGTCCCCCACTAGCTGTGCACATGCATGTTTCAACCTTTTTATTGACACTTTCAGCACAGCATAAGTGGATAGTTTAGCTATACTTCAGAAAGTCATTATCTTTAAACCCAGCTGATGTCCATGAAGATTAAGATGCCTGCAATTTATCCCAGCTAACATCGAAACCAAAGGGTAAAAAGGACAAAAAGACAAACCATTTAGTAAAAACTGCAACCTTCATCTAATACTTCTTTCACTACTTTACCCTTCCTTGCTTGTACCTCAGAGTGCTGCTTACCTTCACATTCTGTTCTCTTGCTGCTACAGTCTCCCACCTGAAGTTTTGAACTCATATCCTGTTTCAGTTTGAGGTACATTCTTTTGCATTTAAACATTGAAATGAAACTGGTATATTTTGAACATTTTTTTTTCATTTTTTCTGCCCTTTCTCATCTTTTTACACATTTTATATCATTCAGATTGCAGAGCTTTTAGTAACTGTAAAATGTCTAGATTTTCTTTAGCAGGGTCATTTATAAAAACATCAAAAAGGACTAACCTAATTAGTGATACCTGTCACACCTAACAGAGGTTTCACCTGTGCCACTTCTGTTTAGTATAGCCTTTGACAGGTTCCTTTCATGCTGCACAGTGTTAAGTGAGTTTTTAGCAGTTGAGGTCAGACTGATAAGTTAGAACTCTCTAACCTTTTTATTGCTCCCACTTTTGTGAAATGGCGACACATTTACTGTTTTCCAGGCTACAGGAGCTTGATCATCCACACCAAACTTACGAAAAATGTAACAGAAAAAAGTAGTCTCAGTCTGACAGTTTGTGCAGATGATTACGGTTATGTGTTCTTTAAAGAGCCACTTCCTATAGTCCAAGGTTTGATTCCCTCAGCCTTCATTTGCCTACTGTGTGACTCTGTCATTTAACCAGGCATAAATATATAGATAACTGGGAAACTGTACAATATTTCTCTTGAGAATATGCCTAGTTACTAATTATGATAACTAAAATTGCTAGATGAAAGAATAATCAAATATTTCATTAGTTTATGCTGCAGGGCTTTATTTTTAGACTTAATTCCATCAGGCCCAGTTGCATTCTACACATTTAGTTGTTTATTTCCTTTAGAACATTTATCTGTGTGAATGGACTGTGGTCATCTTGAACCATTCAAAATGAAAGCAGAGGTGGACGTATGTATGAATTGTAACCCATTATGTATGTGTACAAATGACTTTTCTAGTTACACAACTCAAAATGTGAGGAAAGCAAAATTGTATAAGACGTCATTTTAATTTTCATAACAGTTACCAATAGACTGCATTAATATAATTTCAGTAATGATGCAGTGTCTCCTACATCGTAATGTTATCTTTATTTATTTTAATTATTGCTGGGTGAGCTATATCAAATGGGCATTTTTCCAGTCACAATCTTATTATAACAAGAACAAAATGCACTTTGACATTACAATGACAGGATTGTTCTGATAAAGTCCAGTTTATGATGATATGCACACACTATTCAGTGTTATTTATACTCAATTTTTTATTTATTTATCTAGGAACGTCTTTCATCTGTCATATGTAAACTGTTTCATACACTGTTTATTAATTTATTTCTCTGCATTCTATCTACACAACTAAAATTCTTTATGTATATGTAAATAATAATTTTTGAGATTAATTTGAATATGAAATTATAGTAAGCTAGGTTCCATAGTTTATATTTTATACTCATGTGTAAACCAAAAGTTTTTACATTAGTCATACTCCTAGGGAGTGTACTTTTTAAACTGCAGTGTATCTTTAAGCTAAGGCTTTTAATTGTGTTCAATAAATTGTTTATTGAGTCTAATTGCTATTAAACAATTAAAGTACTTTATGTTATTATATAAGAACATACTGTTTTGTAAGTACATTTATGGTCTGAGGAAGCGTACTGAAAGGTACGCGAAAGCGCTTACCAAAATAAACATCTGAATTTTATTTTTATAGTCGTGTTGAGTCTGAAGTTTGTTTGCTATATTCCTGATTCATTTAACCAAGGACTCTTTGTTGCAGTGGTCTATCGTTTTGCTCCATTATCTCTGTTTTAGTACCACTTCAACTCACGACATGACAAATCCTAATGTGGAGTTGGATTATGTTCTAGAACCGAGGATACCACACAGAAAAGAACAATGGACAGCTATGTTAAATGATGAGTTTAATCCTTTATTGGCTCTGGACCTTAGAGCACCGAATGGTAACCCAATAGACATTAATACTGATAATTTAGAAACCTTTAATTCTAAGTATAAAACCTTAGAAAATGACCTCTATAAATTTCAGCGCTTGAACTGGCAGAGAAAACATATGGAAGCATGCATACGTTTTAAACTTGTTCCCCGAGGTATGCGAATACTCTGTATGCCAACTTATGGTGATACTCACCCTATCCTACTTAAGAGATGGCAGGAGTTAAATCTAGAAACAAGTATGAAATATATTCAGTTATTAATTGATTACTTTGCTCCAATGGAGAAAGAACTGTTAATTAAAATTAATTGTGCACAACATGAGTTAAATGACAGCTTCCCTGATGATCATTTTCAGCAAAGAATGGATAATTTGTACAATCAAGTTAGCTCCTATGCCTCACGTTTACAGCAAACCAAGCATAAGAAGCTACAACGTGATTACCAAGACTTCCTTTCAGGGAATGTCTTCATTTGGCCGAGGAGAGAATCACCCAACACTTTCCCACGCACAGAGATTCAAAATTTGGCGCCACATGATGACACACTAACAGCGCCAGCTACGGCTGGCTTCTCTGTTCCAGTACTTGCACGAACTGTTCAAGAGGATAATTTTACTACACCACCAGAGGCTCCAATTACTGTAACATCAATAGCGGTTACCTCCACACTACTCCCAAATCAAGAAGCGAACCATATTAGGGTGGCTCATAGGAACCCAGGAGCCATACCAAAAAGCAGCAGTAATACTGCTCCTTTTTTACCGTATCCGATAAAGAAATTCGTCCCAACGAGAGAACGTCGGAACAGCTGGGACAACAGGAAATGCAAGCTTTCGGAAGAAAACGAAGCCTTCCAAAGAAGGCGACAGAAACAATAGAGACTCAACTCTTTTTTAATATGTCAAGGTATGTTCTATCTATACATGATGAAGAGTTATTGAATAGAGGGCTGTCGTTTGTACCATCACAAGGCAGCACTCTCTCTGACTTATTAATGGACCTCAGAATGTTCGGACGCTCTATAGCGCTGAAATATTTTTTAAATCGAAATCTTCTGAAAGTGATACTAATAGAGTAAATGAAGTAGCTTTATTTAAAAGAAAAAGTTCCTTTTCCCCCATAATACCAGGACATGTTGATTTATTCATAAAACTTTGTGAAAAAGACATCTATGAATACTGTACTAATGTAAAGAAAAAATGCATGTACTTTAACATGTCTAAGGAACTACAAACTTCTTTACATGAATTAACACATAATTCTTCCATAATTTTTAGGTCCGTTGATAAGGGAGGTGGGGTAGCCCTTTTTGATAGAATGACCTACCAGTCTTTAATGTTGGATATGTTAAAAGATGAAACTACCTATTTGGAAATAGATGAATCAAAAATGATAAGAATTATAGCTGGTGTTAAAGATGAGATGTATGACTTCCTTATGTGTGGTCAAATATCACAAGACTTGTATGAATATTTTTCTATAGATAACCCACAGGTCCCTATAATTAAAGGATTACCAAAAATGCACAAAGGTGTCTCACCTCCACCACTAAGACCCATTGTAGCTAGTGAGAAATGGGCAACTGAAAAAATTTCAATATACTTGGAAAAGACTATGAGACCTTTAATAAATGAAATTCCAAGTATATTAAAAGACACCTATCAATTACTGGAATCCTTAAATTCTATGGATAAAACTTTGGTTAAAGGAGAACACTTATTAGTTACTATGGACGTAAATAGTTTATTTACCTCCATACCTAATGCTGAGGGTATACAAGCTGTAAGAGAATTGTTAATAGCCTTTCCATATATAAAAAGGAATGATATTATCTTGATTTGTCAACTACTAGACCTTGTTTTGAGTAATAATGTGTTTGCCTTTGAGGGGTGCCTATATTTACAAATTTCAGGGGTGGCTATGGGCACCCCTTGTGCAAACACGTATGCAAACTTGGTAATGTATAAATGGGAGAAAGAACATGTTTTACTCATCCTTCATTTAGAAAAGTTTTGGCCTATTATCGTTTTGTCGATGACATTTTATTAATTTGGGAAGGTTCTATAGAAGAATTTTATGGCTTTAAAAATTATTTAGAAACCACAACCACTTTTCTTAAATTTACAGCACAGGTGTCATACGAATCGGTTAATTTTCTGGATGTAACTCTGGATATAAGAAATGGTAAATTAACCTCTACCCTATTTAGAAAAACTTGTTGGAGGAACACCATACTATGCTACGACAGCATGCACCCACGTTATGTATATAAACGTATAGTCAAAAGTCAGTTTATCAGGTTATCAAAGATTTGTAAAGATACAACAGACCTGATTTTAGTGGCAGACAAACTAGAATGTGTCTTTTTAGATAGACTATATGATGAAAACTTAGTAAGAACAATCAGGGCACAAGTACTGAAAGATGTAGAGACACCAGCACAAATAGTATATGACCATTCTTATGGAAAAGGTACTAAGAATGTTCCTCATTCCTCAGGAAAGTTAAGTTTCATTACAACTTATACGAATGATAGTTGTAATATTAGGGAAATAATAAACAATAACTGGAAGGTTTTAATGACAGATGACTTTACACAACAACTGGTAGGAAAAGTGCCTCATTTTACGTATAGGAATAATAAAAATCTCAAAAGATTGCTTTGTGATAAGCCAATTGACATCAAACCAAAGCCGAGAGATAAATTAGGAACTTTCCCATGCAAACAGTGTAACTACTGTAAGTTTATTACCAAAGAACAAATTTATACACATCCAGAAATAAAATATACTTTTAAACCAAGGTTTTTAGCCACTTGTGATAGTTTAGGATTAATTTACTTAGCCACATGTGTACATTGCCCTGCATTTTATGTAGGCCTCACGAAACGTAAGCTTAAAAATAGAATTTATAACCATATATATGATATAAAGAAATTAAATGAATTGAATGCTCTGGCTAAACATGTACAATGTTTCCCTAGTCATTCTTTTGTATTTAGGGTACTAGAAATTGTAGAACCCAATAGCAGAGGTGGAGACTACATGAACCTGTTAGAATTAAAAGAATTGAAATGGATATTGAGGTTAAAAGGGCATTACTCTCCAGGCCTAAACCTCTATGTTTCCATCAAACCCTACCTTAATGCACGGAGATGAGTTTTATAAAATATATAAAAAATTACAAAAAATATATAATATTACATTATAGTAGGAGATAACATCTTATATAGGGTTGACTCATTCCTTACACATATATTTAAATGGTTCAACAAGTCTACGCTTTAACCTTGGCTTATCTGTTTACTTGTTCTATTTAAATATAAATTACAAATGATATGCACACACTATTCAGTGTTATTTATACTCAATTTTTTATTTATTTATCTAGGAACGTCTTTCATCTGTCATATGTAAACTGTTTCATACACTGTTTATTAATTTATTTCTCTGCATTCTATCTACACAACTAAAATTCTTTATGTATATGTAAATAATAATTTTTGAGATTAATTTGAATATGAAATTATAGTAAGCTAGGTTCCATAGTTTATATTTTATACTCATGTGTAAACCAAAAGTTTTTACATTAGTCATACTCCTAGGGAGTGTACTTTTTAAACTGCAGTGTATCTTTAAGCTAAGGCTTTTAATTGTGTTCAATAAATTGTTTATTGAGTCTAATTGCTATTAAACAATTAAAGTACTTTATGTCATTATATAAGAACATACTGTTTTGTAAGTACATTTATGGTCTGAGGAAGCGTACTGAAAGGTACGCGAAAGCGCTTACCAAAATAAACATCTGAATTTTATTTTTATAGTCGTGTTGAGTCCGAAGTTTGTTTGCTATATTCCTGATTCGTTTAACCAAGGACTCTTTGTTGCAGTGGTCTATCGTTTTGCTCCAAAGTCCAGTTTATAAAAGGATGAAAGTGCTAAACAGCTGTACTATATTAAGGTGTATAATGGCTTGTACAGGTTTGTTGTTTTTAAGCTCAGTGCTCAGTATTTTGACTTTTAAATAACAGTACAATATTAGGTTTACTGCACACATTGCACTGCCTAAGAGCAAACAGAAGGCACAATTCTGATATAGTAAATGGAGTTCACAGAGACAAAAGTTTTTTTTTCCCCTTTGCATTTGTGATCTCTAGATTTTATTGTTGCTGTCTCTACCATAGCCCTGTTTGCCTCTCAAAACCGGAGTTCTCATAATTTTATCCATCTTCATGACACCTCGCTTGGAATGATCTTTCAGCACATGTTGAATGCTTGACAGCTAGCTAACAGTTATGCTAAGGCATATTATGCATACAATATCTTGCAGTTTTAGAAAAAGAAAACTGTGCAATCCACTTTATAGTTGAGTGAAGTGCTGCTGAGAAATCATGATCAGATGAAAGACTATATTTGCTGCTTTATGGCATTTGCTTCATACAAACAGCACTCCTTTCATAGATCAGCAGAGAACTGTTTCTTCAGTTTTATAGTTTAATAAACACAGAGCAATTGGACCAAGTCGTGGCCCTGGGATGTTTGGTTTTGCGATAACAGAGCAGTATGCTTAGTAATATGGTGTTTAAGGACCTGAATGTTGAAAACTTTGACAAATGAGTCACACTTTGGTTCATTGTGTCACATCATATATTTTCATCTCAGAGTACAGAAGTGATTTTATTAGTCATCTAATCTTATAATCAGCTCAGTGTTTTCATTTATCAGTTTGACTTCAAGCTAAGAAAATGTATTATTTTTTTTTCCCCTTTATGCCGCTTTGATTTTTTTATCCATATATGCCGAAGGCTTTTTTACTGCAATTTATTCTGTTTTATATGTGAAATGGTTTAAATTATTTCACCTAGTTTGTGAGAGCAACTAGAATATCTGAAAGTGAAGTAAATGACTTCCACAATCTAACATTTTACATGTGTGTTAAATATACTTCTTAAGTATTGCTTTCCTTCTTGGAATTTTTTATTATTCCAATAAATAATTACAAGAAGTACACTCTTCTGTACATAATGTTTTTGCTAAATACTTATGCTGTACCCTTTAGCAGAATCTGTTTTATGTTTTACTCAGAGTGTAACAGTCAAAGAAGAATTACAACAAGCAGTCACCTAATAGACAATGCTGGCTGAGCAACTGGCTTTAGTGTCCTAGAACTATCTTCAAAGTCTGATAATTGTAACATCAGTACAACTTTGAATATGTTATATCTCAGCTAGACAATGAAAGCTAACCTGCAGTCATACAAGCACAAAAACGCATGCATAAATGCAAACATTCAAAACACATAGTCTGTGGATGCATGGCTTTTATGCTATTTGTTGTCATTTTCTGAATCATGAACATCATTCTGTACCACAGTATTTCATAATATTCTAACTTCATATTTAGCTTTTTAAATAATCTGTAGTATTCATTAAACTGGAGGGTATTTAGCAGTGAATTTAATATAAACATACTTTTAATAGTGACATACAAGACTGCATTTTTGTATTTTACTTCCCATTTTCAAGTGTTGTAGAGTTTTACCATTCCAATGCAAGAGGGTTATTTTTCCATAAGGAAGCACAAATGGACATTTTGTAACATAAAGCAAAGGTTGGGCAAAAGCTAGATGTAGACATATTAATGAAGAATATTGTGGATTATAAATAACTCCAAACAAAAATTTTCCACCGCCTTGCTAACAAATCAAAATGTCACTTTAATTTATGCTGCAATTACCTGACAGGCATACCGTCATTGCCCCCCCCCCCACCCACATACTCCCCCTCAAGAGTTTGAAGTTATCCATTTTACTTATCAGAAAATATACCTTTTCATATATTGCACCATCACAACACTATATTACTAATATTGATCATTCCATTATCACCAAGGTGGCTGTATTACTCTGCCTTCTTTTTCAGTTGCATTGGCAATTGTATCATTACCCCTACACTAAATAGAAATTAGACAGTACCGGTAGACCAAAACAAAGCTTCACTGAGTAAACAGTTTCAGAATAAACATTTTTCGTTAAATACAAACAATTAAAATACACATTTTACAGCCTTTTTAAGCTTCCTTCTTAAATCACATTACTAACAAATCAAATGCATTCATTACATCAGCAAATCTATACAATGATAAAAGAAACATGAACAGTTTATTTCAGGACTTACATACTTCTTAAAATTTCTTAAAAATCTAAAAACAAATAAACAAACACACAAACAAGTAAATAACTGGTGCCAAGATCATAGACTGAAACTAAAGACAAACAATACATTATTGTTTCTTTTGAGAAGCCATCTACCCCAGGGAACTACCACGCTGACAATACACCCTAAAAGTTGAACCAGTTGTTTGGGATTTGGGAACTTATGTGGACAGTGACCTTACTTTTATTTTTTACTTTTATTGTTGTAAAAAAGGCCTTCTATATTGCACAACTTATAAACAAAGGGATTGTGTCTAGATCTATGGGTGCCATTGTCCCCTTCCACTCAGCCCTCATTAGGCAAGTCATTGAACATAATTTCCCCTCTGCATGCATCAGTCCAGATACATGCAACAAGTAAAATGCCCACAGAGATATGTTACTAAAAGGATACAAGGCCTAAACAGCATGCTCTTTACTGGCCCACTCAAAACCTTGTCACTATACTTGTTATTCTACAGACTACTAAGAAAGTGGCCTGTGTCTGGCATATAAGGACTCCTCAGACCCATTACTGATGGAGTTACTGCACATCAACAAATCAAATGACATCAGAAATGCACAGTCTATGGATCTAAACTTCTTCTGCAACATGTATAGAATGGTTTGGAGGGACAGGCATATCTTGCATTGGATACAACTGTCCTGGAACAGACTCCCCATCCACATAAAAGAAAATTTATCCCTGTCTATATTCAAGCGCAACTTAGATTTATGGATGGGAAACAAAACATTTACCCCAGGACTTCCACTGCCTTACTAATGGATAGAGGTAGGTCCTAAATACTTTTTCCCATGCATGGGTCCCTTCAATTTATCTATGGTATGATCCCAGTTATTCACATTAGGGGTAATATATAATTATCGACCATGGGATGGGTAAGGCCAGTCTATAACTAAATGGGATAGGTTGTTTTGAGCACAAATTGGGAAACTGGCTAGGCTTAAAATGTCCCACAAGGGTAGCTAGCCTAGCACCTGCCTACAAATCTATGAACAAACTAAAAACTTGTCGTTTCTCTTACATTTTCAAGCCATGGAGACAATCTTTATATTTTGCTGTGCTTGTAATTTGTATTTTATAAGCTACTTATAGTTCTGTTTCTAGTGACTGAAAGAGCAACTGCTTATGCATCCTAGAATATTTTGTTTTGATGAAGAGTATTCTATAGCCTTTAAGAATTCTTAATTTTTATACTTGTTAACTAATGCACTATTTGCCTCCATTTCTTCTTAGTGTATAGCACTGTTGTGTGAATAATGATTTATCAACTGTTGGCCAACTGTGGGTGAGGTCTCCATCTCAAGTCAGTTTCAATTCTTTGAAAATTTTAAATTCAATTCAGAAAGTCACTTTTGCAGGCCAAGTTTACTGTCAATGCAGTTCATGGGACTTACTTGATATGCTCCATTCAGCCTCACATTCACCATTCACTATACAGCATTTCACTTCAGCAACACATTGCATCATCATGTTGTTAGACCTCAAGTTCTAATGACTAAAAATAAATCTTTCAAATTACACTCACACTGTCCCTTCGACATTTTAGCAAACTGGTTGTGGGATTTTTCTTTAGGTTTCTGCTATTTAAACACATTCTGAAGTAATCCGCATATAAAGAACACAGAACTCACGTTAACACAGGGGCAAGCCCCACTGCACCCCCATGTCAGGGGGCAGTGCCCCCCACTTTTATATCCTCACTCTGAGATCACACTACAGTGTGGAAAAGGGAATATTCCCTTATCCCCACTGTGCCGCGATCTCACCAACATCAATTTACCCATGTTTTTCTCTTTTTTTTTTTAGCACACTTTCATAAAAGTGTTTTTTTGGTGAAAAGCACTTTCGTGAAAGTGTGCTCGGCTGTTTCACTTTCGGTGAAATAGTCATTCAGTAGACAGTATGGATCACACACACACACACACACACACACACACACACACACACACACACACACACACACACACACACACACACACACACACACCAGACTTCTCAACCAACTGGGGACAAATTTCAACAGAATCAGGGACAAGTCAAGAGGAAATCAGGGACAATCAGGGACACTTTTAAAATATTAATGCTATTAACTTGAAACATTGACAGAATCAGAGCATATGCATTAATACACATTTTCTGAAGTAAAAAAGTTTATAACTCTTAATTATTGTCATTATTCATTAAGTGTAATTTACCACCTTTCCTCCAAAAGTCACTAGTTTTAGGAGGGATTAAGAGGGACAGAGTTAAAATCTGAGTCAACATCAGGGACGTCCCTGAAAATCAGGGACAGTTGAGAGGTATGACACACACTCTCACACACACACACACATATATATATATATATATATATATATATATATATATACATATATATATATATATATATATATATATATATATATATATATATATATATATTTATTTATTTATTTATTTATGTCTTTTTTTTTTTTTTTTTCTGTTTGATTACCGGGGAAGTTCACTGGGCCGAATTGACCCATTTTTAGTGGAGGCCCAGGGAGAAAAGCTCAAAGATGCATTATACAATTTTAGATACAACTGATAGTTAATATTAAAGATAATATTATGTAGAATAGTTACTCATAAATGCATTCAGTATCATGCATAGTTAACAAATTCATTAAGCTTGAAGGTAGGGATCATACAGTTTCATTTGAGGAAAACAGATATCTGTTAGGTGTGGAAACAGTTTACATACAATATATGCACACACACACACACACACACACACACACACACACATATATATATTTTTATATATCGCATATAGTTTAGTTGGTTTGTTTTTCATATGCATTCATTGTATCATTCATAATGTATTTAATCTGTACTTGATTATTTGTTATTTGTTTCTTGAAAAAAAATTTGAACAAGTAAGTAGATATCTTGCCATGGAGCCTATTTATATTTATATACATATGCGCGTTTCATTAGTGTACATATGTACTCATGATTTCCATTTATGGATATTACTCAAAAGAGTCAACCAATGACACTTTCAATAGCAAAGGCCATTGTGATCTTCAAAAGATATACTCATTATAGATGTATATTGTGAGAGAAAGAAAGTAACTAAAAGAAGACATTTAAAGTTAAGACTGAAACATCTCTTTATTGGTCCCTCTTGAAATAATGTGCACTGTTGTTTCCCTTTAGTAATTTAAATGCTTTATAGTATATTTGATTAATTTACATAAAGATGTAGCAATAATTCTTAGTGTAAAAATGAAAGCCATTAACTGTATAAAGTCAGAAAATTTATTGTAAAAATTCTGAAAATTTATTGTAAAGCAAAACTTGTGTTTATTGAAAGGATAACTTGAACATTCACACTAAAATGATTATTTATTTTAGCCACTGGGTTGTCCATAGTGTATTAGTAGTATGATAGTATGAAGAACAAAGGGAAGAAACAATAACTACCTGTTTGCCATTACATTTATTTTTATTTATTTATTTTGTTTTTATTTCATGGCCCTGTTGGACGGTGGCGTTTTTCAGCAGAGCCCATGGGGAAGAGAGTTCTCAAAAAAGACATAAACAGTATAAATGTAAAGAGATACACATATAGTTGAAATAACCATAAAGGTGTACAATTGAGTATAGACAAATATTTGTAGTTGACAGCTATTTATGTGTTAGCAATTAAACATTTGCATATAGTTTCATGTACATGACTAATGCCAAATTAAATTTACATAATAATTGTGTGACAAAATAAATAGAACTGGGTGATATTTGTTACAGTGAGCACTTTTGTACATGTAGTCTTTGATGTATATTGCACTGAGTGATGAATTTGAAAAGGGCATAAATAAATGAAAGAAAAGTTCCATTTCTTATAAAGATAGAAATCTTAGTTACCTTTAGTAGTAATGAGTTAGATATATTATCATCAGATTAAGTAAAAGATTGTAGGTTTGGGGAGGAAAGGAGTGAATACTAAGTTGGTGAAGATTAAATAAGCAGTGTTGAATTCAGTAGATTGAAGAATGAGAGAGAGAGAAAGAGAAAAAAATGCTGGGTAGGTTTTATTGTTTTTTTGTAATACTTTAGCTTTATTAATCAGTGTAATATGATGGGAGCACTTTATAAACTCGAAATACTGAAATGTCGAATTTAAGTATCTCTAGACTATAAAGTCGAATGTTTACAATAGCGAAAGTTCATAATTGCAAATTCGAATATCTCAAATTCGCGGTTAAGCCTTACGCTACGTAATGTCTGGGATTGTGTGTTGATGGTGCTCGGTGCCGTGTGTGGATCTAGGTGTTATGTCAGGTAAGTGAGTGTGTTGTAAGAGTTTTGAGTGGGAGTTAGAGTGTATGAGTGTGTTGATATGTTTGATGTGTGGCACACCTCTCAACTGTACAAATTTTCGCAGAATGTCCAGATTTTTGCCTCATATTTTTAGTGTGTTTCTCCTAAAATATGTACCTTTCTGGCAAATAGCTGAGGATTGAAGTCATTAGCTAATTACAAATATTTGAGTTTAAGACTCCACATCCTTCCGAAAATTCATACTAATGCAAAACCTGTTATTCTATCAACTTTCTAAGTTTGTAAGAGCAATATCTAAAATCTGTCCCTATTTGTCCCCCCATCATTTTAGGCTTTGTCCAGATTTTTTGCTCTAAGAGGTTGAGAGTTATGTGGGTGAGGGACTGGAGAATGTGCATGTGTGAGTTTGCTTTTGTTTCCTGTTTGTGCAATCTCAGAGTTAGTAAATATAATTAGGGGGGTGGGGGGGCACAGCGTATGAGTTGTGTATGTGTGTAGTTTTGTTTGTTTATGTTGTGATGTATGTATGGTGTAGTATGTGCAGTTTGTTTGGTGTTTTGAATTTCACGGTTTTGGTTTTGTTTTTTCAGTGCTTTGTGAATTCAGTTTCATGGTCTCGAGATACTGAAATTCGATATTTCAGTATTTTGAGATTATGAAGTGAATCCAATATGATACATGAGACAATCCTTTCTGTTTTGCAGAAATTTTTAGCTGTGATGGAATTGTTTGAAATTTTATATTTTTTATGCCATTTGATATTGAGTTCCATATTTTTGCTATATAGGATGCTATGGACCATTTTAGTTGTGTGAGAGAAAGGGTTTTCTGTGGTTAAATATTGTTGCATGATATAATTTTGAGAGCATTTTGATTTTCCCTTGAGCTGTTAGAAGCAAAGGGCATCCGCTTTTTCTAACATTTTGCCCTTTTTTTCTGGGGGAGGGGTTACTAACTAGAGTTTGAGTTAAGACATTATTTTGTCTTAATTTCTGAAGCTGAGAAATAGAGGATGCATGGCATACTGATGTTGAGCCATGTGCATGTTAAATAACTGTGCTAAGTGTGCCGTTCATATCTAAACTTGTTAAATAGAAGTAGACCTAGGCTATACCCTTCAGATACTCTCACTACTATAGTTCGAAAAAAAAGGGACTAGGTAGTGTGATAGTGGAAACTTTATACATAGGGAGCAAGGTGTATTATAAATCATTGTAATACAAAATCGCTCATGCCAAGGTTAGCTAGTCATGTAAGGAGTAGAAGGGGTGTGATACAATACCAAACGTGTTGGATAGCGCTAAGAAAAAAGATGCTATTATTTGTCCTAGATTCATTTTAATTTAACTCTCTCATCTCTTTACTTAAGTGACTAAGCAGTTAATATTGTGCAATAACAGGCAATGTTAAAGTGCACATCGGAAAGAAAAAAGTGACATTATCCCTGTTTGCTTATATTGCACTTTAGCAGAGACATTAACCACTGTTCGTCACTTATCAAAAACATTTTCATATTTAAATTAATAATTTTTCTGACTGAGAGATGTACATATTATTTTTAGGCATACCATGAAACATCATAGTGGAAAAGAGAAAAATGTACTGACACTGTTTATGTATAACACACTATGTTGGAGACATTGATAGATTGTTTCTTAGCATAATGAAAGTATGCCAGATTTACATATTTTTATTAATAATAATATATCCAAGCCACTTAGTGCAATTGAATGGCATCAGCTGGCACCTTAGACAATGCTAAAGAAGTAAAGTAACTGACCCTAACACTTGCTCTACAAATTGTAGAGTCTGACAGATGTTAAATGTTGTTTACACTATTATTTAGGAATAAAAACATCATATTTCATTCTTTGTTTTAAACTTGATGCAACATAAGGATGTAAGTAGGCTGCTAGGCGACATTGCACAGCTACTAAGCTGATGACCTAAGGGTTGATGCTAAAGCTGTTTCCATGTTATGTTCTGGTCTAAGATGCTGTTTAGAATGGAAGAGAAAAATAGCAGCTGGTTTATAGTGGGGAAGTTCCAGAGGGGTGCTAACATTATATAAGAGAATAATATAAAAGTGTTTTCACTGTGTAGGAGCTCATGATTCTTTGATAGCTTGCTTTGTTAGTGCTGATATGGGGTACACCAAATGATCACACAGGTTTCTGACTCTGGTTCAAGTACTGAAGGGAACGATATGTTAGTTAGCAGGACACACAAAATATTTGTAGCATGTCATCTCCATGAGACCACGGATGGAGGACTAGATGCTGTCTTAGTGACTCAGACTTATGAAAAGGACCCAACTTCTCCAAAGCTAACTTTGGGTCCTAAAAACAGAGGTGGCTAACTTCACAGCACCCATGCAAATGGAGAATAGTTGCATGACTGCCGAATCTTACACTTATGCCCTGTATGGACACATACATAAATGCATGGATCTCGCCATACCCAATAGAACCAAGACACTCTCCTCCAAAAAAAGGAAGCTGATCTGGTGGTCCCCTGCCAAAAACAAATTCTTCAACAGAAGGAGGAACCTGATGCAGAATAAGGTGAAGTCCCAAGACTGGAAAAACTCCCTTATCAGCCTCAACAAAAAGTTGAGATCCCTCATCAAATTCTCTAAAGCTAGCTATGAAAAGAGAATTACAGCAGATAGCAAAGACAACTACAAGGCCTTCTATAGTTATATAAAGTATCTCCATGGCAATATTCATATTTGCTCTGAGCTACTGCACAATGGTACCTCCTATACTAAGCCAACAGATATTGGCAATATACTGGCCGACAGATTCAGTGCCAACTATACCCCCTCTCTCCCCCACCAAAGGACCAATCACAATACCAGTAGATTGCCAGGCACCCAGTATTACTGCTGCACAGGTTAAAACAGCATTGTCCAAGGCCAAGAATACCGCTTCTATTGGACCTAACAATATCCCTGGCTGTGTTATACATGAACTACAGAGTGAACTGTCACCTCTCCTGTGTGCCCTGTTTATTCACAGCCTCACCTCAGGCTTTGTCCCTACTGAATGGCACACCGCTACAGTCATCCCTCTCCAAAAAGGAGGAGTGAGTACAGATCCTGGGAACTATTGCCTCATTAGCCTGATGAGTCTGATATGCAAAGCTATGGAATGCATCATCATGGATCTAAAAAACAAGGATACAGGGAATCTCCAAAATCTGGATCCCACACAGTTTGGTTTTGTGAAGGCTAGTTCATGCCTGCTTAACCTGGTCGACTTCTTTGAGTCAGTCACCAGAGCTGTGGATGAAGGCAAGGTGGTTTATACAGCCTACCTTGATCTGGCCTAGGACTTTGATACCTTTCTCCACTCAAGAATAATAGAAAACTCACTAAACTAGACATCGAACCCTATATCACTATGTGGGTTGCAAAATGTCTCACCGATAGAACCCACAGTGTGAAAGTAGCTGACTCCAAGTCAGACTGCTGACCAGTCATGAGTGGAGTCCCACAGGATTCAGTCCTGGGTCTTCTCCTGTTTAGTATCTACTTCTCTTAAGTCCAGGCTAATATGAAGGGACTCTGGCTGACAAAGTTTGCAGATGATTGCAAGTTGGGAGGTATTATTAACTCCCCAATTGATGTTGAAATCCTACAGAAAGGCCTCTCTGAGACCAACGACTGGTGTCAGAACCATGGCCTTAAGCTCAATACCAAAAAATGTGTTGTCATCCCCTTTGGGAAAACCCTAGTTCCCATGAATTACCACATTGATGGTAGTCCACTGAACACAGAAGGCATTATAAGTGCTCTGGGAACACAGGTTGACAGCAACCTCTCTTTTGACCACCACATTGCCATTGTGGTCAGAAAGTCCGTCTATGTGGCACATCTCATAACTAAGGGTTTGCTTCCTGGAAGAAAGAGGTCATTGTCTCCCTTTACTCTTCTCTCATTAGGCCAGTCATTGAGTACAATGCCCCATTTGGCATGTACATCACTAGATACCTGCAACAACTGGAGAGGCCACAAAAGTACCTCACAAAGTGTATCCTAGGCCTTAAACACTTCAACTAGTCTCTGTCCCACATCACCTACTTAGAGGCAATCTCTGCTTGACTTACAAAGCCATGTCTGACCCAGCTCTGTTAGAAATGCTACATCTAAAGAAATCCCAATCCCTTTGCACCACATGCTCCAGAGACCTCAACCTCATTACCACAATCAACAGAACAAGCTTGAGGGATAGGTTCATAACCCAGCGACTGCCCATGCTATGGAATAGACTTCCCAAACATGTCAAACAGAGCACCTCACTGGCCCTGTTCAAGACAAATCTTGATGAGTGGATGGGGAATAGAAAATTCACCCCAGGGATCACTCCAGTGGCTCTACTCGACAAAGGCACGGGGAACTAAGGTCGGGTGACACAATGCCAGGGCAATCCTATGGGCTAGGCTTATAAAGGCTCCAGGGCCATTAGTCTAGTACACACCTATGAACCTATGTGTTTCAGGGGACTCAGGCAGGGATGGGGTAGGGAAGATTAAGCTGTCATTCACCAGCTCAATCATCCTGATAGCAGGGTAGCTGTTTATGAGCCCACAGCTGAGATATCTTCCAGGCAGATGTCTTTCAAAGCTTTCTGGGGAACAGACACCAAACAGTATGCAGTACTCTAGCTGAAGGTGGGGTTTAACAGTACAGAAGCTCTCTTATTTATGCCCCTGATATAATTGGCCTCAGAGCCATAGCTTCTGACTCTGGCACCCTACCTCAACTTTTAGGTATAAGAGCAAAAAGTAAAGAAAATCTCATTGTCGTTTAAAGCAAACTGCTTGCTGCATTTGTGGTGAGTAACTTCCTACATCTTATACCAAACACAAAGTGCTAAAACTCTTCAGTCCTGACTGCAAAAGAACTATTGGCATCCATTTCTGAGCACCAGTAGCGCACTACTGACTGATTGGCCTCTCCTGATCAAACTCACCCAACATTTTGTGCCAAGGACAGATGCCCCCTTCACCCCACCTTTTCTGACATACCGCTTCATCTACCAAACAGCAAGGGGATGCAGGTGGATACATATATGAAAAATTACAAGTCTGCAGTCAGCAACTGCCTTTGCATACATGTTTCTCACCCCTCATCACCACTGCATGGGCAGAAGATGCATTCCTTCTTAGAAAAGTAACCCCCCACACACATACACACACACACACACACACACACACACACACACACACACACACACACACACACACACACACACACACACTCATTGTGATATGCAATGTTAAAGATAGGTGATTCGGTTTTCAGTGTAAGATTAATGGTTAGCCTGGAGATGACAATAAAAAATGTGGGTTTGATTTTATCAGCAATCTCGCCCAAAAAGCATTGTTGAATTGCTGAATTTATTCATAACAGATCAATATTAAGCAGGGAAAACATGAGATAAAGTTGAGGTCTGTTCCATGCCAAATGATTTAGTAGACTAATTACAGTCTTGAGTGAGTCTAAAATGACAGGTATCAGAGAGTACTTAGAAGTTTCCAAAGATGAAAGAGATGAGTTTCACTGAGCTCTCAGATGGACAAGAAATCTGTCATGCTTCTTTCAAATACTTTGGTATTAGCTAAAAGTGAGAATTAAATGCATGATGACTGTGGGCATGTATGGACAGTACCAAACCCTGGGGCTTTTGGTAAGTAAGAATCATCAAGACATTTAAGGAAAAAGGACCAACAGGATGCTAGAAAGAAGTTAATTAGATGAAGGAGATGTAGGACCAATCAATGTTACACATGCAGGAGCATAGCAAAAAGCTCAGATACTGCAGGAAATATATAGATCCAGGAATAAAAATAAAGCAATATCTGTAGGGTCAGTGAGTTCATGAAGTAACTTTAATATGATGCCAGGAGAGGATACATCCATGTTTCTTGCAAGTAGAGAAGTTATTGCCAGATAGCATCTACCTACAGTTATATAAACTTAATAGATAGAAATAGTTAATAGATAAATACTCAAACAAAAGTTAAAGGGCCCACTGCAAGCATAGCGTTCATCCTCTTAGCTCCAAAATCAGGAAGAAATCCAGAAATAATCAAGGACAAATGTTCCAATTCAGGGAAACATTTTTAAAAAATATTGGTACTGTATACCCACGGTGGTGGTGCTGCGGTAGCGTTGTCGCCTCACAGTAAGATGCTGTCTAGTTCGATTCTCAGTTAGAGCATCTTCTGTATGGAGACATGTGTGAATGGGTGCACCTTCGTTGAAGGTTGTGCGTCAAGCCTGGCAAGCCAGTACGTAAAAATCAACTGCCAATCATTAGCGGACCGGAGTTCCGCTGTGGCGACCCCTAACCGGGAAAAGCCAAAAGACACAAATTGGTACTGTTTACTTGAAAATTTGACAGAATAAGAGAATATCATTATTTATTAAGTGTAATCCAATAACTTTCCCCCTCCAATCAGAAGTTTTAGAAAGGATTAGGAAAGATAGAACAAAATTTTGAGCCAAAATCGGGGGCATCTCTGAAAATATGGGACTGTTGAGATGGACAAATGCTTGCAATGTATTTATTTCTACTGTACAAGCTCACAACACAGCTAATTAAGTCTTTGAACAATATATGCAAACATACATTTATAAAAAATATATATTTTGCAGAGAGATGAGTGTCTTCACCATTCCCTGTAGAACACAAGCCCTACACCCACTCCCAAACTTTACTATTCTCACTCAATTGTGCCTGCATATCAAACAAAGAGAGATCATTGTCAAGCAGTATAAAGCCTGTCTTCTTACTGTTCCTGGAAGACTGGGCAACATGCAAAGAACTCATATATAGGCATCAGTGTCACACCTTTATGTCTCTCAAGGATAAGTACACTTCAGTGCTTGAGCTGTTATGCACAATCAAGTGTGTAATCTATCAGTGTAAGCTATGCCACTTTTAAATCACATGTGCATGCTGACAGGCCCTAGGAATTCTGCAGTCTTCTACTTGCTGTTTTTTTTTTTTTTTTGTTTTTGTCATTTCAGTCAGCTGAAGTCATTCAGTCATTAATTCTTCTGCTACAGAAAGGATAGGAATATTAAATGCTTGAACCCCATATCCTGCATCAACTGCAGTTAGGGTATGGCAAAGAGTAATAACGTGCTATACATACTGCTCTTAGTTAAAATATCTGCAAAAAGTTGGACAACTATCAGGTGACAATAAAAGTATGCAGAAGAGCATCAAGGAATGCTAACCATGTCAAGAGGGCTGCTAAGCTCATATGACTCATAGCAGCCATGCATCACTCAAAGACTGGTTAAATTTAAACACATTAACACAGGCCCAGATCAGAGTGTTTGATTACCAATAAATTTCACATATGCAATGTGTCACTTACCATGTATATTAGAAGAGAATATTTCACTTTGCTTGTATTCAAACATGCATATGCAACTATGTGTTGATGGACAAATTAAGTGAAACAATCAATTTTCATGCCACACCTTTAGTGGATATAACCAATGTGTAAACACATTATCAGTAACAATTGTTCTGCACCCCGTCCAACAGTGGTGAACATGGGTAAGTCATGCAAAGCACAAATCCAGAACTGTACCTAGATATTGTAAAATGGATTTTGTATAATCTTATATTATTGTCAGCAGTTCCTATTTATCAGTCATGTAGTGGGGGAGTATTGGAGTGAAGACTTTCTTAATGAGAGTAGATTGTATTTATTTACTTGTTTGCCAAAAAAGGTTTCAAAAATTAGCAGCTGCTATTCTACATAAATGACAATGCATTATGTAGTACTTACCACTGAATTTATTCAGTGTTAAAACACAACTGTTTGCAAGACAGAAAAAAAAATCAATTATCTTTACATATTAATAAGACCACTCACAAGCTTTCAACTGATTTCTGATTTAAGTTTGTTTAGGAATACTACACTAAAAGATGGCAGAAGTTTATTTGTTTATCCTTGGCCTATTCCCTTTTACAGTGCTAGTATATTTTATAGGACATTTGTTTTTAGCACTGTGTTTTATAGCATTATTTGGAGTGAATGCTTTGCTGTTTTTACCTAACGTATGATTATGCACTTGAGAGAATGAAAAGAACCATAAGCCTACATGCATTACAAAGATAAAATAAAATACAAGTAGAAAATAGTGTATATATGATACACATTTAAAAGAATCAGGGATGAATTTGTAATGTAAAAATAATCAGTTTTTATTTGTATGTACTTCATATTATCCCACAGGTGATATCTCTGTAACATGTGCATTGTCTGTCGAGACACAAATAAATTCTTCAAAGTAACACAAGTGTCTCACATATGTGTACATGTGCATGTACATCTGTTGTGTGCGTGTGTGTGTGTGTGTGTGTGTGTGTGTGTGTGTGAGAGAGAAAGAGAGAGATCGAGAGGGAGGGGCAGAGAGTGTGAAAAGAGGGAGAGGCAGAGGCAGAGACAGCACATACCAACTTTTTTTAAACTGCAGCAGGCAGGCTATCATACATTGCCTAATCAATAATACGTTTGAAATAATTGTGTCTGTCATTATAGACTGACTGTAATCCTCAGTGATATACCAGTAAATCAAACATTCTGTCAGAAAATGACAACAACTATATAACAAAATCTGGTACAGTTGAGAGACATTGGGGATTCCAAAGCCTTGCATTCTTTTTTCATTCATTTGCTCACAATAGGTTCATAGGTTCATAGGTTCATACTAGGCCATCTGCCCGAGGGCACTTACAAGCCTAGCCCATCGTTTTGTGGCTTACGCCACCCCTTAAGTATGGGGAACTATACCCATTATTTTGCTGTGCCTCTGTCGAGCAGTGACACTGAGGTAATCCCTGGGGTATATTTGCGATCTCCCATCCATTGGTCAAGATTTCTCTTGAACAAGGCCAGCGAGGTGCTCTGCCTCACATATACCGGGATTTTGTTCCACAGCATAGGGAGTCTTTGGGTGATGAATCTATCCCTCCAGCACGTCCTATTAATAGCCGTGTCGAGGTTTAAGTCTCCCGCCCTTGTGGCTCTGGTGGATCTAGATTTTTTTGAGGTGAAGCATATTCATCAAATCTGGGTTTGACATGGCCTTGTATGTTAGGCAAAGGTCACCTCTGAGCAAGCGGTGGCGACTGAATAGAGCTGGAGTTCTTTCAGTCGGGCAGCATAGGACAGATTTTTGAGACCCTTTATCCTTTTGGTGAGGAACTTTTGTGGTCTCTCCAGCTGCTGCAAGTGTCGGGTCAGATACATTCCGAATGGGGCATTGTACTCAATCATTGGTCTGATGAGTGATGAGTAAAGGGAGACCATGACCTCCCTTGATCTAGATGAGAATCCCTTCATGATAAGGTGGGCAATGTAGAAGGTCTTCCTAACTACTTTAGCTACATGGGTGTCGAATGACAGACTACAATCAACCTGGGTCCCCAAGTCCCTGATAACTTCTTCTGTGCTCAGTGGATTGCCACCTATTTGGTAGCTAGGGGTAACCTTGTTTTTCCCGAAGGGTATGACTATGCATTTTTTGGCATTTAACTTTAGGCCATGGCTCTGGCACCAGTTATCCATTTCTGTGAGACCCTTCTGAAGGATATCTGTGTCAGATGTGTTTTCTACTATGGCTCCCAGTTTGCAGTCATCTGCAAACTTTGTCAGCCATAACCCTCCTGTGTTTGCTTGTACTTCAGAAAAGTAGATGCCAAACAAGAGTGGGCCCAGGACTGAGCCCTGTGGGACCCCACTTGTGACAGGCTTTGAGTCTGACATGGCGCCAGCAACTCTGACCCTGTGGGTTCTGTCACTCAGCCAGTTTGCAACCCATCTTGTGATGTATGGGTTAACATTTAAGCTGCTGAGTTTTTCAATGATACCCGAGTGAGGTATTGTATCGAAGGCCTTCGCCAGATCCAGGTAGGCTGTATGGACTGCCTTTCCCTCATCAATGGCTTTGGTGACTGTTTCGAAAAAGTCAACCAAGTTTAAAAGGCATGATCTGCCTTTGACAAAGCCAAACTGGGTTGGATCCAAGGTCTGCAAATTCCCTATGTCTTTATTTATGAGGTCCATTATGATCCTCTCCATGGCTTTGCAGATAAGGCTTGTCAAGCTAATAGGCGGTAATTTCCAGGGTCAGTGGAAGCACCGCCTTTGTGAAGTGGGACCACAGTTGCAGTGCGCCACTCCTGGGTACATATCCAGAGGTAAGACTTTGATTAAATAGCTGTCCTAGTTGTGGGTTTAATTCCTCATTGAGTTCGTGGAGCACACAGCCGGGGACACCATCGGGTCCCATGGATGCTGTGTTTTTTGCTTTGGAGAGGGCAGTTTCAACTTGGGCGTTGGAAATGTTTGGGGGCTGCAATCGTTTGGTATAGATATCTCTCCTTTGGGGAGGGGAGAAGTTTGCACTGAACCTGTCAGCCAGTATGTTGGCAATGTCTGTAGGATCAGTAATCTTCACATCATTTTGACTAGTTCTGAGCATATCTGGGAGTTTCCTCCCAGGTTTCTAACATAGCTAAAGAATGCCTTATGATTGTCTTTTGAGTCTTTAGCTATTTTTCTCTCAAAATTTGCTTTGGATGATTTTATGAGAGCTCTTAGTTTTTACTTATAGTGATCAAGGGTGTCTTACCTTTTAAGGATTTTGCTCTATCTTGTAGTAGCTTTCTCCTTTGTTGTAGAGTTTGTTTATGGCTGGGGTCCACCAGAGTGGACGCTTGCCTTTGGTACAGAGAGTCTTTGTTTTGCTTGGGATTGCCTTATCCATGCAGTCCTGCAGGTGCTGGTAGAAGGCATTTGTGAGTGATTCAGCGGCTTGAGTACTGTTTTCCCCGGCTCGGGGCCTTAAAAGAGACCACACTAGTCTTTAGAAGTGTGAAGTCGGCTTTCGAAGTTTTTACTGTGGTCTTTTTATTTCAGGTGGGGTGGGATGAGGACCTCCAGCGAGATTAGTTTGTGATCTGATCTCACCAGTGAGGGGTATACTTCGGTGTTGAACATTGTGCTCCCATGTTCGTGATGATGAGATCAAGTATGTTATCTCCTCTTGTGGGGATGGTGACTAGTTCTTCCATGGCATTTGAGTTTATGAATTCCAGGAACTTTTGGGCTAGGGTGTTTGGGCTTGAGTAGTGTTCCCAGTCTATATTAGGGTAATTGAAGTCACCTAGTATGATGGTGTTTGGTGATACATTTATCCCCTCTAGTGTTTTCAGGAAGGCCATGTGAGGTTCCTGAGTTTGTGAGGGTGGCCTGTAACATGTTACAATTTGCAGAGCAGTCTTGCCTATGGTTAATTGCACCTGGATGGTCTCCGATGCATCGTGCGTTGCCACCAGTCTTGAGGTGTGGGTGTCCTTGATGAATATGGATACCCCCCCTCCTTTCTTGGTATTGTCCGGATTTTGGTGCCGGAACGCATGATATGAGGTAAAACCTCATCTGAGGTGAATTCACCTAACAAATTGACTGCAATTGCTAGGCATGTGTGTGTGTGTGTGTGTGTGTGTGTGTGTGTGTGTGTGTGTGTGTGTGTGTGTGTGTGTGTGCGTGTGTGTGCGTGCGTGCGTGTGTGCGTGTGTGTGTGTGTGTGTGTGTGTGTGTGTGTGTGTGTGTGTGTGTGTGTGTGTGTGTAGACATTAAATACATAATGTATATTTTGGATGTAGTTATATAAGCAAGTTTCAAACATTAAGTAGAGGAACTGTTTTACATCAAAAATATAAGAAAAGGTATATTGTAATTAAAAAAATACAAGACAATTTAATACAAAGACAAATGTATTAGTGCAATAATGCCTAACAGTCTGGATGTTATCAGGAAATTAATACCCTTCCATGGGTAGTAAGGCCCTCCAATTCTTCAGGGTGTGCATTCATTCCCTGATAACATCTACCCTGTTGGACATTACTGATTGTTTAAAATGTCTCTAATAGTAAAATGTGAAGTCAGGATCCTTGCTCACTGTTATTATAATGTTTTAGTCATCATTGTTAAAAAATCTATCCTTAAGCATATCATGTTGCCATCAGGTGGGCAAGTCAGCCACATATAATAAATGGTGCCATAAATGAAACATGATGAATTAATCATTTTCATTAGCTTTTTCGGAAACCTATCATCAGGAAAGTAAGATTTTGCTATTTAATATATGTGATGAATTTCTTACTTGTTTCACCTGTCTTGTATGTGCCAGGTAGAAAACAAGCTTGTTTCAAATGCATTATTTGTATTTCCTTTTCTTTTGTGGAATTTTAAAGATTAGATATTGATTAACTATCTTGTATTCTGCACTATTCTTGAATCACTAGCTACTACAACATACTGTTCCCATCATAATATATGCTATCAAATCAAATTTACAGATGTTTCCAACAAAATGTATTATAGTAAATTATATTTTGCAATTACAAAACAGAACCAGAGACACTGTAGGTCAGGTTAAACATCAAACCTATATGACACCACAGTTGTGTAAGTGAAGCAAAGCCCAATCTCGAAATACTAATGATTACTTAAGTACAGATTATAAATTTGTACTGATTTTATTTGAACAATTACTACTGTAGTCATAAGATGCTGCTGTTAATGACATAAGCACTTTCTTGAAGTCTGTTAAGTAGTTAATGATGCTTAAATTATTCCAGCTCATTTTGATAATACTCTGATAATGAAACATGTAATGCAATCACAAGGACCAAACACAGAAAAATGGCTCTAAAATAATTGTTTACTTCGTTAGAGCTTTCTCGTCAGAAAATGGCACTTCATCAGACCATACGTACAAGAAGAAAAAAAAACATCAAACAAGCAAGATTTTAAAATTATTTCAATTAAAACACATGACTTCATGTTTGCCAATGGAAAATACACATAATGTCACATGATAAATCACTCAGAAACTCTAATTCATACAAAGTATATGGTCGTTCCCTTCATTTGACCAAGCTACGTGCTTTTAACATCGGTCTTAAAGGGCATTACAAAAGAAATTCCTATTAGTAATAGGATGTCTGAAGCAGTTTGTTTTGTTAATATAGTCACAAAAATTACATTTCTGACAGGGAGAAGTACCTATCTGGCTTATATCACTCCTAATATTATTGCTTTTAAAACAAAGTAGTCTCTTCAGGGATTCTTTTGATAATACTGCCATGATGTCTGTGCTTTTATAATCTTATGTGTTAACAATGACTATGAAAGCATAATGAAAAGATTTATATCTAATTAAAAATCAAGTACCACGTAAGAAGTTTATGAAGAAGAACTACATTTTGTAGCCATTTGTGGTGAAGTATAAGCACTGAACATTCAAGAATGAGGTGATAAACGGCAACTGCATTTCACTATTCAGAGAGTGATTATTCTAGCTGACATGTATTCTATATAGTACACAGCATAAAAAAGCAATAAAAAGTTACTGCTGCCAGAACTGTCTGCTTCAAACTGTTATCAGTTTTAAGAAGGTAGTCAGATGCAAGACTTCCTTTCTGAATTATTATTTTGAATTTGACTTAGGAGAACACTTACTGTTGACAGTATATGTCAGTACAGATTTACAGCTACCCTGCAGGAAGCTGTAATGTTTCCATGTTATTGTTGTTGCTGTCACCACAGCCAAAGAATGAAGAAACACTTCTGAAGATGAGTCACCAGAATAAAACTATCTTCAGCAATTGTTATTGGAAGAATACATCTTTCTTTAATATGAGCCTTTTTTTGCAAGTTCATCCCGTCTGCATATATAATATTTTACACCTATTAAACAAAGTTCTTAGTCAAAAAACTCACATTTTTGTATTTGTAAAAAAAAAGGTCATCCTCAATTATCTTTATTTGCTGAATTTGCCATTTCATTTACTTATTTAAGATGGAATTGTTCTAATCCTTCAGTTTTATAACTAAGTTATTCTGTAAAATGACACAAACTTTTAACATGATAGTTTGCATGCTTCTCTTTCAGGAGCCTAATATAATCTTGCCTTACTATGTCTGCTCAGGATCCTTTTCTCTTCATTCTTAATGTCACTTGCAGCAGCTCTTAAATTTTAACGTAAGTGTTTCTCATTAAATTAAATGCTTTATTATTGAATATCATAAAGTTTCTGCTCAGAGTTCTCTTCCAATCACCTCTCACCCTATACGTGAATGCAAAGACATTGCTGTTATTTTAGAAAGACGAAAGAAGTTCTTGAAACATTTGCATGTTAACTGTGGGATTCAAAAAGTATTACCATCCTGCAGAAACATTTACTTAGGAGGTAGTTGCAGTGCATTAAGCCAGAATGATTCCAGCACTGCTATCCAGCAACAGTAGTGTGCAGGCAGATCTCTCTGGTGAAGTGGCAAGCAAACGTGGCAGTCTAGGGATAGGGCTAATGCTAATTAGCCATATGCTGTCCCCCCTCAAACTGTGCCAGGAGTATAGTGATTCAGGGAATTGTTCTGCCACAATTACTTTAGTAAAGATGAGAAAAAATATATACCTGATTGTTTTGAGTGTGGCCAATTGGTTCAGAATCTCTAAGAATGTAGAGTTAAAGTATTCAACTGCTTTATCCAAGGGGGAGTGTTTTGAGGGGGGGGCTAGTTACAGAATGTTAGGGTTATTGAGAACTGATCTGAGGGCAAGTTTGTTCGGGAATGAGTTTGTAGCAGGGAGAGTGGGTTGGTACATTTAGGTTTGTGCCGAAAGAAAAAAGTTGGATTGTGGTCACCGAGAGAGTTGGGTACTGCTCCACATTAGTGGGCAGTGTTGAGCTGGATGTTCATCATGCATACAGCTGCAGTCATAACAGATGGGTTTTCCTGCCGTCAGGCGGGTCCTCGGTCGGCCGAATTCCAAAGTCTAGGTCCGGCGTCGAATGTCGTCGCTTCTTCCCTGACGTCAGTGTGACAGGGGTATAAAAGAACCAGCCGACGCCATTTTCTTCAGTCTTTCTTGCCGCGCGGTGCCCGAAGCAGAAGCAGTTCGCAAGTGCCGGTCGGCCAGCTCCTGAGAATACGAATATTTTTCAACCGAAGTCTTCTTGAAAGCTAAGTACCCCATTGGGGAAACGTTTCTTGCCTCAGACCGATGTCAGACAAAGTTAATAATTGCATTTCATGTGGGAAGCAAATACCGCATAAGGATTTTCATTCCCTCTGCATTCCTTGCTTAGGCCCAGACCATGACGTCTCGGCCTGTCGTTTTTGTGCTACATTCAACAGACGCACTATTAAGCGTTGGGCGGAGTTCGCCCAACACTATTTTGGCAAAAAGTTTAATTACATTATGTCGTCGGATGCTCCGACTCCAGTTTTGAGTAAAAGACGCAAAGATAAGGACCGACATACGAGGTCCGCGACTTCTACCGACACCACGCTAAAGCCGACTACAGGTACTCCGGTTCTCAGTGAGGCGCCTATGCAGCCCCTGACTACCGATGACACTTCATTAGCGGTGTCTTCTGTGCCCGAGGTCGCAGGCTCTTTGGCCCACACCCGGACTACAGATACCGAAGCCACTCTTGGCGGGGAAACTCATAGTTTAGATAGGCCTGCCACATCTCAAGGTGTCTTCAGACCTTCTTCTTCCTTTTCCATCAAGGCTTTCACTAAGTCAAAAGCAGCCATGCATACTAAAAGACAAGCTCCACAGGGTCCCTCTCAAGGCCCCATGCCTAAAAAGCAGATGCTCAAAATGGCTGAAGATTTGATTACTCTTATCAGGGGTTCTCAACCCCCCCCCCGGACAAAAGGCCCAGAGTGGAGGAAGACTTCCTCGGACCAGGCCTCCATTATTTCAGAACATTCTGAAGACCAGGAACATTCATACTCCCCTTTTGAAGATTCTGATGCAAAGGAGTCCATTCCCTCCGTCTCCCCCCCTGAGGATTACTCTTTTGGGGAAACCTTACATATCTTGAGGGAACACTTCCACTGGGAAGGCCAAGAGTACTCAGACTCCAAGAAAAGGCTTAGGGATTTCCTCTTGCTCCCTCAGCACAGGCCTCTGGCTATACCCCCTGTCTTAGACATACTAGATGATGTGTATTCGGAGGCCTGCCTCAACCCAGATTCTTTACCTCCAGCTCCAGTCAAGCCTGACAGGTATTACCGGGTTCCTGATTCACACCAATTCCCATACAAAAGTCATGCGGCTGACCCAGAAACTATTTCACAGGGCCCCAAGGGAATTAAGGCCTCCACTGCTAAAAATTTATTACCTTCAGAAAGAGATTCCAGAGCTTTAGAAAGGTGGGGGAAAAAGGAATACACCTCGGCCACCTTAACCATGAGGGCAT
>NC_056729.1:394934495-395001995 GCF_019279795.1 Protopterus annectens | reverse complement strand
TATCTCCCCTTCCAAATAGCACCCTCTACCTCATATAGGCTAATGTGTTTGTATGGTTTCAATATGAATCATTAATTAATACAAACTAATTGAATACATTAGTTGAAACTTCAAAAAGACAAAAAAAAAAAAAGAAAAGTGTTTTCTGCTAGGGAGAAGCCTTCTGCATCCTCAAAATAGGTGCTTTAACCCTGCATACCATTTTCACTCAGCTGTAGATAAAAATTAAAAACCAAAAGCTCTTTGGATACTTTTGGTGCACAAATAAAAACTACAGCTTCAGTAATTCCCTATAAGGAAGGGATGGGAAAAATGCACAAAGCTGAAGACTGCCTAGTACTTTAAAATGTCATCCAGTGCATACCTGGCCAAGGGTAGGGAAGTTCTCCAAACACCAAGAAAAGGAAGGCTCCATCACAGTAGCAAAAAATCAATAATCAATTGAAAAGCAATGGCTTTCAGTAGCAAACATGCTGCAGAACTACAACCCAAATAAAAATTCAGACATGTTTGAATTTTTATCTGAGTTATAGTTCTAAAGCATGTTTAAAGCATGTTTGCTAATAAAAAACATTGTTTTTAAAGTCTTCCAGACACCACACATTTTCAGTACTACAAAAACTTGACCAGTTTGGCATTCTTAAAGAATAAAAAGTCACTGAATAAAATGCATTTAGCTTAAAATCATATTAAATATGCTAGGTTTTGAGTTTAAATTCTAAAGTATTTCCTTTCACAAAATAAGTACATTTTTCCCAAACAAATACAGCTTACTATACATTGTGTAAACGGGACTATACCCTTGTTTTGAAATGGCTAAATACTGAGGGAATATCTGTTTCAGATCTGTGTGTAGTGGGGTCACATATATCCTTTATCAGGAGTTTAATTAGTTACTGTTTCAATACTTCTAGCTAGGTAACACAAAGGTGATTTAATAGTACAGAAAGCAAGCAGCCCCTATACTAAAGTCTTTCATCTCACTGACTCATCATTAATAACCTTACCTGGTTAGTGTAGCAGGCAGGGGGATACTTGAAAGCATCCGACTAAACTTGTGGATCAAAATCAGGATTAGGATTGCAGTGTTAATATTACCTAACCTGGAACCAAAACTGATGTATAAATGTAATGATTTTAATTATTGACTGAAAAACTAGCTCCACTCTAGGTGGGTTAATGGACTGAGGTGCTAATGCAAATGTATTATGAAAGTTACTGTGTACTACATTATTGTTTATCCAATTTATAAGAATATCTCTTTATGGAAAGTGAAATAGATAATACTTTATCAGTGTTATGGTTGTATGGTAGGTTGACAAATAATGAATGAAAAACAATGAAAAGGAAAGCGGTGTTATTAAGGTTACAACACATAAATTCTATGTTCATTTGTTTTATCACTCGCCTGCTCTCGATATATATATACATAATATAGACATATGGCTTACAAGAGCTGAAAGTCTGTGCATATGACTATCCTGTAGCGGTATGTGGATAAATTGAAGTTTGCAAGGTAAAAAAGTATATATATATATATATATATATACACACACACACACACACACACACACACACACATATATATATATATATATATATATATATATATATATATATTTACAATGAATAAAAAAAACTTTGACGTATGACAATGAGATTGCACATGACGTTTGACTAAATAATTATGTTTGTATTTTAAAATACAGTGCTTTGAAATCACATGGCTTGGACATGGAGTTGGGTTGGAAACATCTGATTGGTTAATTGTTGGTGCTAATTTAGGGAATTGTGTTTTTAATGAGATTGATGATTTTTGTTATTATTCTGGCTGAATACTTTGCAGGGGCACTTGGACTCAGTTAATAAATGAGCTGTTTTTACCCATATCATTGTCCTTTGTTGTTTCACATAAATGTTCAGGCTACTGTTGTATCAGAATGTTGCATTTGCATTTTCCGCAGACCATTTTTATCTAAAGCTACCATATAGCACATTTGCATTGATATTTTCAAATAAATTCTAACATCGGTGCCACGCTGAATTATCTTATAGGAAGATAATTGCTTAGGTCACTATTCTGCATTAGAAAGTCAGTTGTAAGTTATATTATAGGCCAAGCAAAAGTCTATGAAATTTAATTGATATTTTAGTACTAGATCTAGAACATCATTTGGATAAAGCTTTGACTGTGGCCCAGATGACCTAAGCTCAATTAATGACCAGAAAGTAGAGGATCTAGTGGGGGAGGGAAGAGTGTCTGATGCAGACTTGCTCATCAAATGAAGATGTTAACATCCATGCCACTTCAGGAACAACATCTGTTGGCCAGACCTCCAGTAGTGTTTTTTATTTTATTTTATTTATTTATTTTTAGAAGGATGGATGTGACTCTAAAAAAAGTGTGGCACTCTCTAACAAGACATAGTGATTGTAGGGATATACATTCCCAAATGAAGCTAGCAGCCAAAAATGAAAAGAGTCCAGGAGCAACATAAAATGAAAATGTTGTGTACTTCCTGAGTGATGACAATGATAGCCAAAGACCATCAACTCTTAGCTCATCTGGATGTTGACTTCTGATTATGGGAAATGGGGGGGAAATGAATGGATCAACAAGGTTTCAGGACCGATGGTCACAGGATCAAGCCAACAAACTAACATGCAGAAAATTCATGCTACTATATAGCATAGCAAGCCCTTGTATGTATAGCTGAACCATGCCTTCCAACATGGTAGCACAAGAGTTCTGCACAAAGACAAAGATAACAGGTAGAGAAAGGTAAGAAATCAGGGAAGGCTTTACGTTTTGCTACTGATAATAATGTTTTGCACTAGCATGTATTTTGTGAAGGATATGAAGTATGAGACTTAAACTCCTGTCAGCATTTAGTGACTGCAATCCTCATAGATTTGCCAGAAAAACACACATTTTATGAGGGACAGACCAAAGATATGGGCAAAAATCTAGACACTCTGTGAAATTCTGAACAGTTGAGAGGCATGGGTAGAAAAGGTCTTAAATCTCTGCACTGTTAAAGATATGAAATATAAAACAAATCCATATAATTCCCCTGTACCATCTCTGTGCGACAGACTCAATATAAAGGCTTGACTATGGACCCTGGCCATTCAGATTAGCTACTGAACCCAGTGAAGAGTTGGTTGGGGATGGCTGTAAATTGTTAATATCAAACTGCCACTCCCAGGAAAATTGCAAAGTTAGCCCCTGTAAAAGCAGTATGTATCACAGCAGCATCAATAAATGGGCGATTGGTAAGCGTTTAGTCAGGGCTTAGACTCTCCAGCACATTAGATACTTTGGCACTGCAAGTCTGTGTCAGTATGGGTCTCAATACAAGGACTCGTTAAACTATAAAAATACCTCAAAAAACACACAGATGATGTTGGCATGTCTCCTGACTATCATTCCAACTGTAATTTTCTTTGGCATGAAGTGTAAATGAAGAGATTCACTTGAGACCAGCTGGTCTAACAGGTTAGGCCTGGATACCTTATAGAAGTAAAGAATATTTCAGCCAAATCAATATCCTGTTAGCATAAGACATCCTGAGTATGCACTGGACTCATACCTCTTGTTATATTATTTCCTTTACATTGCTTTAAAATTAGAAGAAAAAAGAACCTCTCAGACAGATACTTGCTTTTTGCAACAAATAAAGGCTAAAACAAACTGTACTTATAATCTCTATCTTGTACACTATTTTATAGAACAGCAATATTCTAAATTATGTATTTTGACATAAAAATGTCTTTCTGTTGTCAGGTCATTGTCTGGCAGTTGTATTACAACTCACTCTGTAAAGTGACATCTGGGCCCATCTGTACTTTCTGCTAAACAGGTTTTTTTTTTCTGTTATTATGTTTTTTGCCAAATAATGAAACGTGGTAGTTTCAGGGTGGCCACGGTGGTGCAGTGGTTAGCATTGCCGCCTCACAGCAAGAGGTTCTCCGGTTCGATCCTCGGCTGGGGTGCCTTCTGTGCGGAGTCTGCATGTCCTCCCTGTGGTCGCGTGGGTTTCCTCCAGGTGCTCCGGTTTCCTCCCACATCCCAAAGACATGCTGCAGGTGGATTGGACACTCTAAATTGGCCCTAGGTGTGCGTGTGAGTGTGCCTTCTGTGGAAGGTTGGGTGCCGGGCTGGCAACTCGACACCGTAAAACTCCACTGCCATTCAATGTGCGGTCAAGGTGATCCGCTGTGGCGACCCCTAACCGGGAAAAGCCGAAAGAAGAAGAAGAAGAATGAAACGTGGTAGTTCCAAAATGGAAGAAGTATTTCAGTAGAATCCACATCTTACCCAGGAATATATTTATTTTTATACTGTATAATGAAATTTAGATGATCACAGACAAATTATGCAAGTTATGTAGAAACACAGATGGTCATAAGTAAACCTTTATTTTAAGGTGGCTATGTGACCTTAATTTTAAGGTGTCAAGGTAACTGAAAATGGAACCAGATGTCACTGATTTTGAAAGAGTAGGCTATACTGGCAGCTGCCTTTATATCTAGTATATGCTACCAGAGGAAACATCTAAAGTTTCAAAGTCAAAATGACTGATATTCTGTGCAAAGGTCAAATAAAAAGTAACTTCTGTTTGCATTGTCTGGACAGATGTAGATGAATGCAAACAAACTATTACAGAAAACATTTTATGTGTGTTCTGTCACACCCCAGACTACAATATAGCACTCTAAACACATTTCAGCGATGAGTGGGTTTTTGGAATCAGAGTCATAAAAAAGAAATAACATTGTCAGTGTTTTGAATTCAAAATGTATACTATCTACCAATAAAGGACATTTCCATATATACTTTCAAATAATTTTTACTGAAGTCATAAACAAATGCAGAATAGAAACCTAACTTGAATAATACACAAAAAGAACAATATACTCTATCTACAGAAAAAAAAAATGTGTATATTACATTATAACAGGAAAGAAGGAGCCATTCACTAGAAACTATCTAATATTCATATAAATCTTTGTTATATCAAAAGAATTGTTAAGATAAATAGATATTTTTTTTCTTTGACAACTAATCTAATTAAATTCAAACAGTGTTTACTATTTCTACATGTTGTATTAAAGATAGCAATCTCTGGAAGCAACAGATTATTGGTAACACTTAACAAAAAATACTTGAATGAACCCATGCATAATTTTCCAAAATCTATACATTTAGTATTTAATCTGAAAAGCAAATTTACAACTGATAGTGTTATCCTGATTATGTTTTAATGGGGGTATTTTGCTCTGACTTAATGGAATATGAACTTGAACAAGATATTTTAAATGCATGTCAAAAAAAAACTTTAGATGCCTATACACTTACAACACAAAATGAAGGGCTTTCGTCCATAAAATATATCGGACTTCTTCAGTTCTTCAGCTGGATTTGCTGAAGAAATCCAATGCATTTTTATGGACAAAAGCACTTATATAACAAATTCCCTTGTAAGTGTACTGGCATCTGCATTTTGTTTTTGTTATTTAGAATGTATTTCATGTCTACAGTTTGGTGCTATGGTTATTTTATTAAATTCATGTCAAAGTACATGAGTCATGAAAATGTTCTTATCATTGTGTCCAGCTGTCTAAATACATAATGAAATTTAGTTACACAGCATATTATAGTAAGACATCATTGAGTATTTCATCTAATAAGGTGGTATACTCAATTATGTTAACACAGTCAATATGAATACTATATACGTATAAGCAGTAACGTCTTATATGAGTTACATTATATAGAAATGGGAGACTGTCCCTGGTGATGAGACCTTCCCACTCTTGATGATCTATTAATTCCCAATAATACCTACCATGGTAGGTATTATTACACTTAGAATATGACCTTTCTGTTCATGTTTGTTGATATTGTGTTGTTATGTGCTGAATAGTTTGTGTGTATGCAGGTGTGCTTGCATCTTTTTGTTTGTTTTGATAAAATAATTCTCACTTTTATGTATTGTGGCAATAATTTGTTATGCCTAGCATTACAGTAGTTCTTTAAGCATAACTTAATTGTACATAACTGTTGATCATAACACATATTAAATAATGTAATACAAATTTTAGTATTTGTTATTTTAAAAGAAAATAATAATGTGGAATATTACAACATTGATAAAACTTTATAAGAGGTATTTTTTTACTAATATGTTATTACAAGTATCTTTCTTCTCTTTTTGATTTCATCTGGGGAAAAAGAATGAAGGATAATTTTAAGTCCTTTTGTATACTTTTAGTGTGTGTGTGTGTGTGTGTGTGTGTGTGTGTGTGTGTGTGTGTGTGTGTGTGTGTGTGTGTGTGTGTGTGTTCATGCCTGGTATATATTATATTGTACATAATATATATTTTGTAGGACAAACAGCAAGTAAAATCTGCTTCAGTAATGGAGGACTAGAAGAAATGTATGGAATAAATAAATGAGTATCATATTAGAACACAGCACTCAGATTTTGAGGAATAACCATACCATAATACAGATGCTGAAGTAAATATCAGACTTTTATGAAAAGTGTCAAAGACTGAAATAAAAACAGAGATAACAAGAAGGACCAAAGATGGATTATACCAAAGAAGCAGGAAGGGAAGTCCAATGTGAAAATACTTGATTACTGATGTAGAATCTCAGCCCCTTGGTCATATGAATTAAGAGATAGTGGCAGAAAGAAAATGATTATAACTTTAAAAAGAGGTGCAAGCATATGTTCTAATACCAGATGTGAATATAGTGAAGAACTGAAGTAAATGAAGAAAAAGTAAGGTGATGGAATGAGAAGAGAAGAGAATGATTACTAAGGGTCCATGATGATACTGAAGCATTGCAGTATAGAGCTAATTTAGAAAAGTAGCTTCAAGTCCTGACATGGAAAGCAGGTAGCAGTTTAAAATTGAAACCTTGTCCCAGATTCAGTCACATAATGCTGACTAATAAAGAGTTATGCCAAGTCCAGTTGTAAACAATTAGTCTGTACTGATGCCTCAAACTATTCATCAATGCACCAAAGCTATATTTTACCCAGTCTTCTATGAAGTTCATTCTAAATGAACAGATGCTATGTCCTAGAAGCTATTCACACTTTGCAAACAATACCAACATTTATATCTAACCATGCACATTTAATATATATTTTTCATTATTCTATTATTATAATACTTTCTTAGCTCATTGTAACTCAGTATGTACTACCACCTGAGTAGGAATTTTTACAACATGCAAAAATAAATAATACAAATTGTTGTGAGTAACAATTTAGTAAAATCCTATTTAAATGCATTTCACTGGGATTCACTAAAAATAATTCTGAGGGCCATTCAACAGAATACATGGACAAAAGAAAAATACAACTGAACTTCTTGCAACACTGCTTAATAATAGTGCAAAGGCAACAAGTAATATAAGAAAATTATATTAACATTTTTAATTTAAAAGAAAAAAATGCATTGAAATAATTTATTATAAAGATAACTTTAAAACTGAAATGTTTTGGAGGTGGTCTGACAGCTAAAACTTTCTTAGTGGACAAAACAAGACAGAGATGTGCTAACAGCCTGATTACTAAACTAAAATATTCATATTAAAATCAAATATGTACTTTTCAAAAGTAATATGAAATCCTTTTAAATGGTGTTACTTTTTGCTATATGTGGAGGAAAATATGAGTTCAATAGCTTTCTAACAACAGCAACTAACTAGTACCACAAAATATGTATGCTGTTTCTAGCATCAACCAACCTGAAATAATACCAATTAAAACAAGCATTAAATGCAGTGTTATTGAACAGATTACTTAATATGTTACCTGACCCTGATGGCCAGCAAGTGAAAGCATATAAACATAATTAAGTAATCTTTAATTTGCTTCTCTCTCTTTCTGTAAGTAATTATTTGGAAACATTGCAGCCTTAACTTGGAAGGAAGTACAGATCTCTGAAATTTTGAAACCAAGAAAAGACCTAAGACTTGCATCATCTTAATAAATTCCATGTTAGAAAACCTAATCTGTAGTGACTGACTTATTCTAAACAGCCAAACTCAGTAAATCACTAAAAATATTTACTTTCTAAAATGCAAGAGGGCATGAATTTTTTGTACCATTTTTCCCTATTGCCTGCTAACCATCAAGCCTTCCCTCAACTTGGCATTACACTGTCTGGGAGTGGGGCATCACTCAGGCAGTCACGAGAGTGCATTGTGCTATCTCTGACATCCTGGAATAAGGATGTTTTTATTTTATAGCATAATTTGGTCCTTGGTGATGTGAGCACTTGTGTCACTGCAAAAGCCACCTGTGTCCCCTTGTCACCACATGTGTGCTTCTCCACATGTGCTGACAGGAGTGATAATCACCAGTTTGGGTGGACACATTCACATTTTTCCAGCACTGGATTCCTGCATCACGGTGGGCTGCTTCTCTCCAGATTAGACTGTACCATCATAGTAGTGATGTGAACCAGAAGGAACTTCATCACCACTTCCCATAATGGGCATATCAAGCACCTGAGCCACTAGCTGATCTCAGGCCACCTGAGATTTACTCAGAGCTTTATCATAATATATCACTAGTTAAACTCAGGCGACTTGAGATGAACTCAGGAGTTTATCATAATAATACTAGTTAAACTCAGGCCACCTCAAATGAACTCATGCTTTACTATAATACATCACTGGTTAACCTCAGGATCCATGCAATGTATTCAAGGCTTTATCATAATACATCACTAGTTAAACCCAGGACACCTGAGATGTACTTGGGGCTTTATCACAATACATTACTAGTTAAGAATAAGTTATTTTTTCGCACTAGGTTTAACACTGAGGAAAGCATTATTTAAATTCAACTTTTCATCTGAATTAAGATATAGACCATATATATGAACATAAATGGAATAAAAGATAGATAGATAGATAGATAGATAGATAGATAGATAGATAGATAGATTAGATAGATAGATAGATAGATTAGATAGATAACTATAATGTGAATAAAGGTATACAGCATAATACTTATTCTAATTACAGGTCTCTAGTCAAGACTCATGGATATATTTCTCCTATATTTCCCTTTAATATACACAACAGACAAGCCTGTCATCTTACTTTCTCTTGTTTTATATTTAGAACCTCTGTCACAGATTTAAGGCACTATTGAATAAAACAAATTTCTTCTACAACTATTAAACATATGCTGGCTATTTTGGCAGAATATTTTCTAGTTATTTTCCAAATCACAAGGAAAACCTCCATAAAATATTAGTTTATTAACCTACTTTGGCACAATTTCAGATTACAAAAGCCATATTACAAAATTCAATTAAACATAAAATTGTACAGTGTCCTTCAATTCTGAGAATAGCAGACATTAATTTGGCAAAAATGTCTTTAACTACCTGGGGTAACTGTTAATTCTGCTATAGAGCATTTGCTGAGGGTTATCATTTCATGATATAATGATCAGTCATCTAGCATCTTTTACATCAGCCTACAGTTGGTCTAGCAATGCATATAAAACAATCGGGCTTGATAAGTCTATTTTATAAAACTTCACATATCCACAGTAAATCCATAAGTTATCTTTTCAAGTTATACATAGACATCACAAAATATATTGCTTATTTTCAACAAAACTAATATTTAACCATTGAAACTCTCTGGGTAGGATTTGCCCCAACAATGCAGAGTGAAGAGAAGAGACCAAATAAAACTGATAATTCTGCCATTATTTTTACAGTTTAAACACAACAAAGATACAATGATTTTATAATATTAAAGTGCTTCTACCACCCATGAATGTATCACTAGATGTTCTTACTGACTGCCTGTTGCAATTAAAGCGTTATATAGTCCCCAGCAAGGGTGGAATACTAAACAGGTTATGCAATCATCTGTTCCACTCATACAGATAAGTTTGCTTTCCTTCACTTAAACCTCACCCATACAAATGTCTCTCTAGCAGCTAGGATGCTGGCTGAGCCTGTGTCAAAAGGAGATTCCCTGACTTACCTCTACAGGAGATGTCTGAGACACTGTACTTTATTAAGACATATATATATATATATATATATATATATATATATATATATATATATATAGATATATATATAGATATATATACCAAACAAAACTTAGTAGGTAGAGCTCCTTTCTTCATAAAATATGGGTTTCTTTATTAAGATTAAAAAAGATGTTTGATATTACAAATGTTTGACTATATGGAGTGATACTATGTATGTGTGTGTATATATATATATATATATGTATATATATATATATATATATATATATATATATATATATATATGGGTCTACTTCATATGGTCGACAGACCATTTGATAGAAATGCATTTGGTCGACTGCTCATTTGGTCGACAACCAGTATTCAAGGCACTTAGCAGGGATTTGTCCCCCTCCCCAATGTTGTGTGACCCTGGAGTTGTTATATATAGTTGTTGGTGTGAGGGGCACAGCCCCCCACATTTGGGAGTGTGTGGGGGGGCAAAGCCCCCCACCTATTTTCATTTGAAAGCATGAAAATACAAGAAAAACTACACATTTGAAATGAAAATAGATGGGGGCCTTCAACCCCCACACCCCCAATGTGGGGGGGTTGTGCCCCCCACACCCCCCCTAACTAGATATAACAACTCCAGGGTTGCACAACATTGGGGAGGGGGTAAAATCCCTGTTAAGTGCCTTAAATACTGGTTGTCAACCAAATGAGCTGTCGACCAAATGAATGTCGATCAAATGGTCTATCGACCATATGAAGTAGACCCATATATATATACAGGTTCTCATTTGAATCCCGAAATACTGAAATATCGAATTTCAGTATCTCGAGACCAAAGTGTCGAATCTGCAGTTGCGCGAATCTTCAGAATATCGAATACGTAAATCTCGAACCTGCAGTGGTGATGGCCCGTTTGGTAATTGTAATGTTTTTTAAGAGTTTTGGGGAGGGTTTGTTTGTGTGTGAGTGTGTTGGGGAGTTTTAGGTGTCGGTTAGGGTAGGTAGGTAAAAGTGTAAGTGTGTAAGTTTTAAGAGTGGCTGTGTTTGTGTGCATGTGATGTGTGTTTGTATAAGGGGGTTGTAGAAAGTGTGGTAGTGGGTTTGCTCTCTCCCATTTTTTTAGTGCAACCTCAGAATTAGTATATATGAGTATGGGGGGGTTGGAGGGTGCAGGGGGGGGCTTGCCCCCTTGCTTATAGCAAGGGTGTGTGTGTGTGTGTGTGTGTGTGTGTGTGTGTGTGTGTGTGTGTGTGTGTGTGTGTGTCTGTGTTTGTTTTGTTGTGTTCGTGTGTGTTGGTTTGGTTTGTTGTAGTGTTGGGCAGTAGATGTATTTGATTTTGTGTGATGTATTGTTTTTGTGATATTTGTGGTTTTAAATTTTGCGGTTTTGGGGTTTAGGATTTGTGAGTTTTCAGCTTTATAGTCTTGAGATACTGAAATTCGATATTTCAGTATTACAGGATTATAAAGTGAATCCATATATACATACACATATATAGGCCAACTCCTCTGTTTGGAATTGTTTCCAAACAAGGGAATCACTGTTGGTGTTGTTTGCACCAGCAGTGATTTCCTATAGAAAATATTGATCAGTGACTAATACATCCACATTCATATTGTTGAACTGATCAGTTAGGTTAGCATAAGGATTTGGATTTGCTTAGTAGAGTCCATGTGGAAATGAAATTTAATGAATCTTAGACAAGTCTCAAATAGTTCAGTAGGAGGAAAAAAAATGCAAAATCATAAACTGTCATTTTCATTCATGTCTACTGAATCATGCAGTAAACTTTGAGTTTTATATTAGTATCATTTTTGCTGGAACTTCCTATCCTTTAAAAAAAAAAGATTCCAGTAACCCATGCATTCCTTTGCACATTTTACCTGTCTTCTGTGATGGGATAAGTTGACAAACCTCAAGGTTCATATATCCTTCTGACTCTTCCTATTTTTGTTTGTTTGTTGTTTTCTTTACTACTGACATTGCCTTAAGGTTTGCTGACAGAAACCTGTCCCATAATTGTATTACACTTTGTGGTTTTGTCTTGTCTCATGCTACAGTTCCAACCAACCTTCAAAAAAAAAAACCTTGTTACATTAATGACTCTTCTTTAAACTCACTAAAATCAATCAGCCTCCATTTCATGTATTTCCATTTCTGGTTTTCTGTTTGTAATATGCATGCAGTTCTTTATGCAGCTATTTCCATTTCCATATTAGTTTTGTGAATGAGTAGTCCAACTCTTACAATCCTCATTTTACTTTACTTGTCAAATTTTCTGGCTGTCCAGAGCCAGTAGTTTTATGCGGCCTATTTCACTGCCCCAATTACTTTTTCCACAGCAAACCCATCCATCCATAACCCCATTTTTTTTTTTTCATTTTTGCACGGGTCTATATTACACCATTGAAAAACCTTAACATCGAACACTACTCTGTTGACATTTATTCAGTGAAATTCACTTCTGCGATTCACTGAATATTTACAGGGCAAAGATGTAGTTGGCCAACTACAGAATTATTCCGTTTTCTCCTCTATACTGCAATCTCAGAGTTGGTATATTTAGTTATGGGAGGTGTGGAGGGTGCAGCCCCCTCATCGGGGTGTGTAGGGGCATAGCCCCCCAAATGGGTGGATTTGGTTGAGCTAGATATAGGTCTGTTGGGCTGCGGGACAGGTATTTGTTTGCCCTTTAAGTATTCAGCGAATCAACGGAGTGGTGTTCAATGTTAAGGTTTTTCAATGGCATAATATAGACCCTTTTTGAACATGGGTTGGGGGCATCACATCAAATGTGACCATCATCTGGAATCAGTCTTCACACCACTGAAAGGCTAGCCCTGCCACAACTGTTCTTCCATACAACACACACACACACACACACACACACACACACACACACACACACACACACACACACACACACACACACTCATGTACACTCACACCTATGGCAAATTTAGACTATCAAATCCACCTACTGCATGTTTGTGGTATATGGGAAGAAACTGGATCATCAGGAGAAAACCTACACCATACATGAACACACGGAGGACATGCAGACTCTGCACAGAAGGCACCTCAGATCAGAATCAAACCAGCTAACCACTTGATATGAAGTGACAGTAATATCCACTGTGCCATTGTAAAGTTATAATTCAGAAAACCCAGACAACATAAAAAATGTAGCATCATCTACAGCCCCATTTTTTACTTAAACTGTAACTTACCGATCTACATCTCAGTAATAGCATAGTAGGTAAACACAGATGCTACAGTCACAACCCTGGTTTCACTAATCCTTCAGGATTTGAGTTTGTTTAATTACAGAGCTTTTAATTAGGCACTGTGCATAAAATCAACAACATAAATTAATTGCAATTAAGATTAAATAAAGGTGACTCAGTCAAACGGTGAGTGGCATAATTGCCTTACAGCAAGAAGTTCTGCGCTTTGACTTTTGGCTGAAGTGTCCTCTGTAAGTCTGTGTATCCTCCTTATGTTCACATGGGTTTTCTCTGGGTAATCTGTTTCCTCCCACACCCCGAAGGTGAACTGGCAACTCTAAATTGTGGATGTGTGTGTGTGTGTGTGTGTGTGTGTGTGTGTGTGTGTGTGTGTGTGTGTGTGTGTGTGTGTGTGTGAGATCTGTAAAACAGAAGAAAGGCCTGGCAGTCCACTTCTTTCCCTTTTTTGCCTAGTGATCTCATTGGATGGAAACAGCTGTTCATGGAGTTACTTTCGGAGATACATGTGACTTGATGGCAGTGGATGGATGGAAGACTAAATGAAAAGAAAACTGCAGTTAAATAACTGGCTCATCTAAAACTGCTGATTAAAGTACTTAGAAAATGATATTTATAAAAACAGTTTCTCAAAAATATCACACACTGTACCTTAAAAGCACAAAAATGTGAGATCATGAATGGACATTTGTCTGAACTAGTATTTTTGAGTGGCAACCCTTCACCTGTTTATAATTATCATGTACAAAGACACCATGATACACACACACACACACACACACACACACACACACACACACACACACACACACACACACACACATTTCAAATATGCATACACATTGTATTTGAAAAGTGTTATTTGTGTTATAGTGCTCATATTTCTCTAAGTCAAGCATTCCTTTTTCACCATGAGAAAAAAAACAACGGCAGCAAAAGCAATCTCCATGGGTTAAGCAACAGTCTTTTAAAGTCACGGTAATTCAGGGCATCTTGAAAGAAGCCACATGCCACCTAGTCAGACACAAGTACAGCCATAAAACAGCTATACAGTATAACAACTATTATAGTTGTTTTTCTAAGAAAGCAAAAATCTGAACATATCTTGACAAAAAGAACTAGGTATACTTTTAAATAATCCCATTTCACTGAAAGATGTTATAAAATCTTCACTTAAACATAAATACTTATAAATTAGTTACAAGAATGTTCAAATCAATTTTTGTAATTTGTTTCACCTGGATTTTAGTAGGTTCTTCATAAATGAACTGCATCACATGAGGCTAAGTGTCCAACATCTTATGTAATAGAACTAAAAGCCCATCCCAATGATGTTTTCAGTTTGCAATAGGAAATTAGTACTTTAATTGTTTGTATAGTATGTAGAAAGAACCCGCGGTGGTGGTGCTGCGGTCACGTTGTCACCTCACAGTAAGACGCTGTCCGGTTTGATTCTCAGCTAGAGCGTCTTCTGCGTGGAGACATGCGTGAATGGGCGTACCTTTGTTGAAGGTTGTGCGTCAGGGCTGGTAACTCGGCACGTAAAAATCAACTACCAGTCATTAGCAGACCTGAGTTCCGCTGTGGCGACCCCTAACTGGGAAAAGTCAAAAGACACAACAACAACAACAACATAGTATGTAGAAAGAATATGAAATGAGAAAATGTTTTCTTAGAAGGAAGATAAATATTGACTATGTTGTTTTGTGCCTGGCAGATGTCTGCTTACTTGAAATATGTAGGAGTGCTGCCTACTTTGTTGGTGAAAGCAGTTTTCATTTTACTTATGGGAGACATTCAAACAATATCACCTTAAAGAAGAGTTCATGACATCTGGCAACAAACTGGACTGAAAGGATAAGATTATGTTTTGGGGTAGATGTGTATGTCTAAAAACATCTAATTTCTCAAATCTCTTTTCCTATTCTCTCCTTTTCACTATCTGCTGTTTATCAGTGTTAAAGGTGTGAGACAGGTATAAAAGGTAAGGGTCTGGGGGAGTGGATGTGGATGGGGGCAGGATGACAATGAAGAAGACCACCAATCAACGGTGTGATCACCAATCATTATGCAGATGTGCACAACAACAAAACCAGGACAGTTCCAAAATCAATGGGGCGGCGAAAGCCGACACACTCTGGCTAGGCTTATAAATTCCCTTGGGCAGATAGCCTAGTACCTACCTATAAACCTTTAAGAATACATTGTGTGTTAATACACAAAGATGTAGTATGCCCAGGGTGTGACAAAGGGAAACACTGCCAACCCAGCTATCTGGAATTTTGTAAATAATTCTATGTCATGTGTGAATATTGATATGATTTATACAGAAGTGTGTGTAAAGTACTGAGCTAAAATGTAACCACAGCATGCCCTATTGGAATAGAACAGGAAAGTGTCTGCACTATTCTGACTGTTTAGATGTATATGTTTAATGGAAATGGGAACACAGGAGGTTGACTTGAAAAAATTCAGAGAAAATAGTTGAAATTAAATTATTTCATAACCATGTAATAAAAGAGATATCTCTCAGTTTCAGTGCAGTAGCAGACACAATGTCTAGAGCTAAAAGTTTTTGTATTGACTTGACAGGGAGGTAATTACTAGGTTTAAGATGTAGAACTGTTTTATTGTTTTATGACTTCCAGGATCTGAAAACATTTGAGAGATATGTATTTTTCACAGAGGGATGCTAAATTCTGTTAGTTTATGACAAAGGATGTTTAGCTTGGGAACTGAAGTCAGGTGACAAAAATTGATGTAATCCAAGCTAACCCAGCAGTAATATTTGATATTAATTTAAGAACACTCTCAGAGAGATACTGTGCATTTTGTATTTTGTCTTTGACCTAATAACATCAGCTGGAAACATCCACTCACTTCTGCACTTGCCTTGCTGTAAGTAAGTTTTTAGGGCATAGTAACTCTTTTATATTTAGATAGGAATATAGTAAAGTGTAGCTTAGATGTTTTCTTTATTTATTTGAGACTGTCCTGCAATGTTGTTTTAAATATTTCCTGTGATTTTGAATGCTTATGTAACTGATTACTTACTGTGTATTGTCTTATTCTTTTATGATTTATTATTAAATATATTTAAACCTTTTAATTGTGGCTGGTCTGTTTAGAGATATTTAAGCTCTTAGAGTACTTGCATATCTATTTGGTGACACTGCACAGGTCATTCCTAAAGAGCCCTGCTCTTGGTCAGACTACCATTTGGATTAATAGTAACATTACACAGTAGGATTAGACACCTTTCGCTAAGGGCCTTAAAGTAGCTGATAAGAGTTGGCTGGTGGCAATGAAAACTACCTTAAAATCTGGGTGGAAGGTTGCATAGCTAGTGAACCTGTGCCAGCCTTTCCCAGGTGTGTGTGTGTTTGTGTGTGTGTGTGTGTGTGTGTGTGTGTGTGTGTGTGTGTGTGTGTGTGTGTGTGTGTGTGTAAATCAAATCTCAAGGAGTGTGTGTGTCAGCTATTGGGCAGGGACACGAAGCACTGGTTGGACAGAGAGGGTACTGGAGAAATTTGTTTGGCCAGTCACCTGAAATTTCAACCCTATAGCTGTTCCAGTGGGGAGTCTTATTGGGGACCTGGAGAAAGAGGGAGAAACACACACACGCACGCACGCACATGCATGCACACATATACATATCTCAGGGCTAGTGCCACTAAGGCAGGACACTACCGACAAAAATGGGGAACAGCTAAACTGTTGCTACAGCACTCTGCAGGGCTATTGGGCAGTATACATTTTATGGAGTCATATATTAACTGTGACACTAGTTTCAAAGTAAGAGGTAAGCTACAAAAGAGGTGATCAGAATAGTACAAGAAGGATGTTGCTATTTACCCAAAAAGGCCATTGACCGCCTTACACTGTTAGCTTACAGAAAATAAAGATAAAACATTAAAACTTTGTTTCAAATGCTAGACATCAGTAATGTAACAAACACATAAGCTTACTTACTTCGAGAATGTATTCAACCAAGCCAGACAGTAACATTGCATTCCCACAGTGTATGATATGGAGCAGATCTGGTGAGTTACTGGGGTTTGAGATGTAATGGCAGTGAAGTTATGATCCTTTCTGCAAGCAGGTGATCTCACAGAACTTATCAGACTGCATTCAGCCAAGGTAGCCAGCATTATGACACCCTAAGATTTGGTGCTGTGGAGGTGGTCTGTCATTTTGCTGGAGTATGAGGTAAACTGGACTGTAGCATAGCAGTGATGCTTACTTCGATGGGGTAATTTCACAGAGTGTTTACAATTATATTCTTCCAAGGTAGCCAGCAGTATAGTATCCACACAACTGGTGCTGCAAAAGGGACATGTTGTGTTGCTGGGGCAGGAGGTAAACCAGAAGTTAGCAAGGCAGAGATCCCTATGGCAGATATGTGTTTCTTGATTGAATGTTCTTATGTTATCCAGTAATAGTATGATGTTGTATTGTATCAGTGGACCATATATGTTTATTTGCACATTCTAAATAATATGTCATATGCAACTTTTCCACGCAATCATTTCACATTTTTTTTTCACTTCCATTTTTGTTGACCTCCTCCACAAGTCACAGGGTTATAGGGATTTAGGACATGATAGCATTGTCGCCTCACAGTAAGACGCTGTCTGGTTCGATTCTCAGCTAGATCGTCTTCTGCGTGAAGACATGAGTGAATGGGCATACCTTAGTTGAAGGTTGTGCATCAGGCCTGGCAAGCTGGTACGTAAAAATCAACTGCCAATCATTAGCGGACAGGAGTTCCGTTGTGGCGACCCCTAAGTGGGAAAAGTCAAAAGACACAAACTAGGCTAAAAGCCCTAGCAGCTTTTTGAACTGTAGCCATTAATGTCCCAATTTCCCCAATCATTAATGGCCAGGACTAGGGATCTGCCATGTTTCAGGCCCCCTGCCCAACTTCTACAGAAAAATAGAGAGGAGATAAGGAAATCCCTGTATAGTGCCATCCTGATAATAGGGAGGACTTTCCTCATAGTTCCATGCCATGGAAAAAAACTGCAATGATTATAATGCAGGATGAATTAAACTACCATACTGTAGATATAGATATAGTTATATTTATAGTTATAGTTTATAGTATTAGTTGTTCCAGATATAGTTATAGTTTATAGTTATAATTATAGTTGTTATAGATATGGTTATAGTTTAGTTATAGTTGTTATAACTATAGCTATAGTTATAATTATAATAATAGTTTAGTTATAGTTATAGCTATAGCTATAGTTATAGTTATAGTTATAGTTATAGTTATAGTTATAGTTATAGTTATGGGATACTCTAACACACTCCTTACTGCAAATAAACTGCTTGCACTTTCCACATATTTTTTGTCTACCTGAACCAAAACCTCTGACATCTGTAAGAATCTAAACCTCCCTAGGGATCACTGAGCCTGAATTTAAGAAACCCATTCATAGCCCATAAGCACCTCCAATATCTGGGACTTGTACATGAACTCATATAATCTGGTTCATAGTTGGGGTTCTGTACTATTGCACCATGATTCTGGCCCTACTGTTTCTGATTAGAAGCATTTCTGTATTATGTCCTGCATCTTAGCACTTAGCCCATAGGTCTGCATGGTACCTTAATGCTTTTACTTTCATGCCTGAACTTCTGCATTATATCATACTGTAACTGGACTCATGCCAGCACAGCTCTCAATCTGCCATCTGTAAAATGTGGAACACTGCTCCTTGTAATGTGTAACATATGGGCAAAATGTGGAACACTGTTTCGCATAATATGGAACATATGGGCAAACTGTGGAAGTGATTCTCATAATGTGGAACATATAGGCAAAATGTGGAACACTGTTTCTCATATGGAACATATGGGCAAAATGTGGAACAGTGCTTTTCATAATGTGGAACACATGGGCAAAATGTGGAACACTGTTTCTCATATGGAACATATGGGCAAAATGTGGAACAGTGCTTTTCATAATGTGGAACATATGGGCAAAATGTGGAACACTGTTTCTCATATGGAACATATGGGCAAAATGTGGAACAGTGCTTCTCATAATGTGGAACATATGGACAAAATGCGGAACACTCCTTCTCATAATATGGAACATACGGGAAAAATGTGGAGCACTGCTTCTCATAATGTAGAACATATAGGCACATTTTGAAACACTGCTTCTCATAATGTGGAACAAATGGGCAACATTTGGAACACTGCTTCTCATAATGTGGAACATATGGGCAAAATATGGAACACTGCTTCTCATAATATGGAACATATGGGCAAAGTATGGAACAGTGCTTCTCATAATATGGAACAAAGGACAAAATGTGGAACAGTGCTTCGAATATGTAACATATGGGCAAAATGTGGAATACTGCTTCTCATAATGTGGAACAAATGGGCAAAATGTGGAACACTGCTTCTTATAATATAGAACATATGGACAAAATGCAGAACACTGCTTCTCATAATGTGGAACATATGGGCAAAATATAGAACACTGCTTCTCATAATATGGAACATATGGGCAAAGTATGGAACAGTGCTTCTCATAATATGGAACAAAGGACAAAATGCGGAACAGTGCTTCTAATATGGAACATATGGGCAAAATGTGGAGCACTGCTTCTCATAATGTAGAACATATGGGCAAAATGTGGAACATGTAGTAATGACTTACTAACAACTCACAAAATTGTTAAAATGTGTTACTTTATACTTCTTAAAATGTCTTTTGGGGAATTAATATGATTTATTATTATTTATCATGGATATTAGTTAAAAATATTATCACTAAATAAGTGACTCTTTCGGTGTAGAACACAGACTTTTTAAAACTTGAAATGAGAAATATCCCTTATAATGAGGTGCATTTGAGTGGTATGGAGGCCAGTATTCCTGCATTAAACTGAGTCATTGGAAGCATTTCCAGCAACTACCAGGTAGTGTAGAATGTGCTCAAGGAAAATGATTAAATGCAGGTTCTATGCAATAGAAGGATAGGTGGTTATACCTGGAACAAAATAGGTTGGAAGGTTCATTTGTAAGTACTAGACTGTTATAACAATTGAGAATTTATGGATAAGGTACTGAGAAACAATTTTGTTTTTCCATTGGACCCAGGGAAATCCAGTCCAAGAGTATTTAAATATAATAGTAGTTATGGGTTTGATACCCCAGGGTGGTTTATTTTGCTAGCTGTGCCTCTTATCCCCCGTTCTATAGTGGGAAGATGTGATGTGCTCTATGTGATTGTATTTATGGGCATGACTACTGTCATTTGAAGGGGCAATGAAAGGAGTGCTTTACATAGACATGTTAAAAACTGTGTGGATTCTACGAAGTCTGCATTTTGTATCAAGGAAAAAGTATGAAGGAATGAGAGGGGTGGCAGCTGAGATGACTGGCTGGAATACAATGAGATGTACTGGTAGCTCCTGTTTAAGGCATCACAGACACCTGGATTGAATGCTACAGTATTTATTAAATACATCTTAATGCTGAAAGCATCTTCATTATAGTTAGTTATAAAGAATTATTTATGAAATTATTCAATATTTTTCTATTTTAATACTTCATTTTTTATTATTTATGAATATGTTTATTAAATTCTAATAGTATTATGTAGGAAAATTGAAACAGCAGAAGTGTAAACTGAAAGTTGTGCATCTTTTATTTATTGGCTGACTTGTATCACGTTATTGTGGATGTTTTAAGTCAGCATTTGAATTTGGAGAACTAATTGTCCTGATGAAGTTCTTTGGTCTTATTGAATGAACATGTTTTTTTTTTGTTTATATAGAAAATTTTAAAATTTTAAAATGCTAAACATACATTAAATTAGAGTAAATGTATCCACACTGGAGCTTCATGTGGCATTTTTTTGTAGTTACTTTCTTTTTCTTTTCAGTGTGAACTGATTTTCCCAAATCAAATGCACCACTGGCTTGGGTCCAGGGCTTGTGAACTGCATATGTTCTTGTTAATAAGTTCCATAGTGATACATTCCATTGTTTTGCAAATAGGGCTGGAGAAGTTTACAGATTTGTAGTCATTTATTAGTAACAGATATCTCCTTGTGGAGCTGGATGACTAGTGCAGTTCTCAATCATCTGGCATGAATTCACTGGAGAGGCTGAGGTTAAATAGGATTATTTATTTATTTTACATTTGTTTACTGGGAAAGTTCGACTGGACACAGGTCCTTTTCAGCAGAGGCCCAGGGAGAAAAGCTCCACATTTGCTTAATAATTCATACAACAATGTACAGTAATAAATGACACAATACAAAAATGATACAGAGGAATAGCAAGTGATATAAAAAAGTAAAAAATAGCAAGTAATAAAAAATACTATAAGAGAATACACTGCTTTACAAAAAAAAGTGAAATACTATATTTGCATGAAGAGGTTGTAGTAAGTATTTGGTCATTATTGCATGGATTAGAATTCATATGATATAAAATAACGTTGGTTGTAATCATTTTGTATTGTATGATCAGTGATGTAAGCAGACAGTGGGGATGGAAAGGGTATGTAAAAGTGCTGCTGAGGATAGAAGGAATGTGTAGATTGTTGCAAAGGAGTGATAATTGTGCTTGGATATAATATAATAGGCAATTCTAGTTTCAAGGCCAGAGGAAGTCATACAAAGAAGGGTAATAGCTACTGAATAAAGGAAATTGGTCTATCAAGTAGGGTTGCAGGGACAGAGCCAAGAATTTGAAAGATGTATTTTGAGTAGCTTTTTGAATTGTGGGATAGAACAGTTGGAAATAAGGGAGTTTGGGAGTTTATTCCATAATCTGGAAATGTGGTGTGAAAATGTTGATTCGCCAGCTGTGTTGTTTGCTTTGGAAACCTTTAGGAGGGGTTTGTTGGAAGAGCGGAGCTGTCTAGAGGGGTTGTATGGCTGTAAGAGGTTTTAAAGAACAGGAGTTTTATCTGGGTGACAGAGGATTTTGTGAGCGAAGGTAAGTTGCTTAAAGTTCAGTAATTGCGGAAGTTCCATCCAGTTTAGTTGTCTAAGTGACGTGCAGTGATGGGATCTATATGAAGCACCAGTAGCAAATGTGGCTATCTTATTGTAGCAAGATTCAAGTTTGGAAGGTCTATTTTATGGAGGTTGGTTAGCATTGGGAAAGCATATTCATAGAGTCATAGATTCATAGATTCTTACTAAGCTAGTTGCCCTTGCGAGCCATTTTAAGCTTAGCCAATTATCCCTTGTGAGACTCAAACCCTGGACCTTGTGTTTGTAAGGCAAACACCTTAACCATTAGGCCACCCTCCCAACCCTATAGGAGAGTAGATAGTAGAGGAGTTCGGGCAATAGTGTATTCTTTGTTGGGAATTTGTTGTTCCTATACAGGAAACCGTTATTGTGGACCTTTTTAATGGTTTGTGCAATATGTATATCAAATTTCAGATTGTTGTCTATTTCAACTCCTAGCAGTTTTGTGTGGGTTGAGAGAGTAATGATAGTATTGTTTTTGGATAAGATTGGGGAGGGGGGTATTGGCATGGAAAGAGGGGGTTTTACCTGGATAAAAGCAGAGAAGTTTTGTTTTGTTTTGTTTGGATTAAGGATGAGGTGGGAATTAATGAGCCAATTTTCAGCCAATAGGAAGGATTCCTGGGTGTGTTTGTGGAGAATTTGAAGAGAGGAGGCTGTGCATGTAAGAGTTGAATCATCAGCATATTGGACTATGGTGGCGTGAGGTGTTGAGGTATGGTGTTGATTGGTAAAGACAGAGAAAACAAAGGGCCCCAGGATGGAACCTTGGGGAGCACCTGTTCTAACTGGAAGGAGGGGGATAGTTGTTGTTGCCATAGGGTGGTTTGTTGACATCTTGTAAGGTAATTTTGGAACCAAGAGATGGATGAAGTACAGAGGTGTAGGGAGGAGAGGATGTTGATTAGTTTTGTGTGGTTAACCATATCAACGGTCTTGGATAGGTCCAGGAAAATAGCAGATAGATATTGCCCATTATTTCTGTGATGATTAACTGTGTTAGTAAAGGACATCATGACTGTGGTAGTGCTATGGGAGTGGCAAAAGCTTTGCTGAGTATCTGTATTAGTAGCCAGTCTTGCATTCACTGTCAAGTGCTGACAAGAATGCAGCCTAGCTCATTTTCAGGATCCATGAAATAAGTGTTTTTGACCTTGGAGAGTGCTTTTCAAACCTACTTGGAAAGGATCATAGGGGGCAGCGTGGAGGTATTAATAAGTTGGGAAAAGTTAGGAGAAATAGAGAGTAAAGCTGCAGCTGAATTTTTCTGCTAATATGTTGGCAATGTCCTCAGTGGATGAGTAAGTGTTGTTGTTCTGTATTAGCTCTGAGCATTGCTGTGCATTACCTCTAAGGTTTCTGAAGTTTCTGGCATAACTGGAGAAGGCTTTGTTGTTGTCCATAACAGAGATAGCACCTCTCAACTTGTACTTATTTTTTGGATGATTTTATTTTGTTTCTGCTATCTTTGTTGATCTTTCTGAGTTCATCTCTACACTATGGGGTATTACATATGCTTTAATGAGCTATACATTTCTTCTTATAATTCTGTAGTGCACTTATACACTCAGATTCTACCATATGAACTTATTTCTGAATTTGACATTGTATTTGTGTCTTATGGGGACGTATGCCAAAATATATGTCTTGAAGTAGGCATAGAAATTATCCACAAATGTGGCAACATGTGAAATTGGGTCATCAAGGTGAGGAGGGCACTTATATTTGTTCAAGTCATTGTTAGCTGGATTGGTTTTGTCTCTAAAGAGAGACAGAGTAATTGTGGTATGTCAGGTTTTGCCCTCACAGGTCCACAATAAACTCGGTGGTCAGATTTAACTAGTAATGTGGTAATATTGCACAAACCATTAAAAAGGTCCACAATAAACTCGGTGGTCAGATTTAACTAGTAATGTGGTAATTGGAGGTGTTTAATATCGTTAGTCTTTCAGCTTTTCCCGGTTAGGGGTCACCACAGCGGAACTCCGGTCCACTAATGATTGGCAGTGTTTTTCTATGGTGCCGAGTTGTCAGCCCAATGCCCAACCTTCAAAGAAGGCACACCCATTCATGCACCTACCTGCATGTCTTCAAAATGTCACTCGACCGCAGGGAGGACATGCAGACTCCACACAGAAGGCGCTTCAGCCGAGAATCGAATGGGAGAACCTCTTGCTGTGAGGTGACAACGCTAACTGCTGCACCACTGCAGCCTACTAATTGGAGGTGTTGAATAGAGGGTGGCAATATTAGTGAGATTTAGATCCAATGTTTTTGAATCCCTACTTGGGACTTGAATCACTTGGTTTGGGGAGAAAGCATTAAGTCCAGGAATCTTTGTGGGTATTTATTTGAGGTGATGTAGGATAGCCAGTTAATGGATGGTTAGTTGATGTCTTCCAAAAGAATAGTGTTAGGCTTGATAGGAAGGATGTCAGTTTCTTTAGGTATGCCTAATGAAAAGAAGATGACATGGAGGGTATGGCTAATGATATGCAGTGCTGTATCTCATACAGCTGGTACTTAAAGTAATTATTAGAGTTTTGTACAGGAACACAGCTTCTCCTCTCTCCAGATGTGGGACTGTACAATATATAGCTACTATATAAAGTAAATAGAGTTTTCTATAAGCTCACAGTCTATCTCCACATGTGGGTCTATACCTCTTAGAGATGATACTTAATGTAATTAGAGTTTTATACAGAATCCGACCCTCGCCTATCTCCATATGTGGCGCTGTACCATGTACAGCTAATACTTAACATAATTAGAATTGTATACAGGATCAGACCTGTGCCTATCTTTGTATGTTGTGTTGTACCATATACAGCTGATACTTAAAGTAATTAGAGTTTTATACAGGATCCAACCCTTGCTTATCTCCATATGTGGTGCTGCACCATGTACAGCTTAGACCTAAAGTAATTAAGAGTTTTATACAGGGTCAGACCCGTGCATATTTTCACATGTGGCACTGTACCATATACAGCTGGAACTTAACATGAACACAACCTTGCCTGCCTCGGAGTCTCCACATGTATGGCTGTCCGTATGCACTTCAGTACAGTTTTTCAAATGGGATTAGAAGAAGGCACTAGGACCCAGGGAGAAACCCAGTCTATTCTGAAAAGAAAAATAAATAGAACAAAATAGTCACGTAATGAAAAAATACCTTGATTGAGACTGCATTGGAAAGCCATTTGCAGCTTATCATGAGTTTGAGTGCTTTTCTTCTGCTTCTCTTTGGACATTTGAAAGGTGATAATTGAACAATTATGCTATCTGAAATATAAGGATACCCCACAAGAAATCCGACTGACCTCCTGGTTCTCTGATGTGGCTTTCCTTTTACTCATTAACAGCTAAGTCATTTGGAATGTCACGCCTCTTCATACATCCTTGCATTCCAGAGCATTTTCTGAAAAATCAACTTCAAAAGCATGCAATAATATTTTGAGAACAATACTAAAACTGTGCAACTAGCAATGCTATCATTAAGAAGTGTTGTATGAGGTGATAATAGTCAGTGCATTCATACTCTTTCCATAAATACTATAATATATTATTAATTCACACAAACTAAGAAATATACTTTTTGCTACATTTTCACAAATTGTCATATCTTGGAAAATATACAACACAGGCATATATTGTTAGAACATTTTGGTTAACCAGATGTAAGCTTTCATATGATAACAAGAAATTATTCTCTGAGTGCACGTTTTTTAGATATTTACATAAATATGAAAATATGCTTAATCGTATAACTAGCAATATAAGTAACACCCAAAATCTCTCAAGATGTGCAACTTAAAACATAATATCAAAGAAAGTTTTCATCAACAAAATCTCAGGTTTTACTTGATGCCATGTAACAGTTTATAAGTCTGTTGGTCTTTGAAATAGTGTGTGTATGGAAATATTGCTTATATTCATAATTGTTAACAAATAACTAGCATTATCCCAAGTACAGTGTGATATAAATGGATATTAACAATGAATTTTCCTGTCTCTCGCCATGGTGTTTCATACCATAGCAAGCAACAGGAAGTAGGTCCCTTAATTATGAAAGAACAATAATAAATAAGAAAATATGAATAAGTGGCAGAAAGTGATTAATTTCTCCACTGCAGGACATCCTAGATTAATAACCATGTCATTTTGCTAATAAATCATTGCCCTTTCTAATACTTTCTGTTATTAACTGGTAAGTCTTTAAAGAATCCATATCCAAAACAGATGTGCTTGCCCTAAGGAACTGTGGGTGTTAACTTGAAATATACAAAAAAGGCGGTTTAGGATTTGGTACTTCTTCTGTAATTAACGGCACAGTCCTGTGATGATATCAGGAGAAAGAGTTGTGCTGGCAGAGGTGGGGGAGTGGGGTCTGTTTATGCTGTGTACTGACTAGTGGTCCTCAATATATATTTCTTAAACTGCTGTCAGACTCTAGACTATGTGCACTACTACTGCTAACTGTGCTTTTCTTCAGTAATGTGTACTGTTCTTTTTATCTTGAGTGAGAGCATGTCTCACTCTTGAAGATACGAGGCAAGTTAAGGTAAGCAAAGCAATGCAACATAGCAAGCATTTAAGAACTTGAAAGTTTCTGAGAATTTTTTTTCTTTTTAATACAGGTTGAGCTGATAAGTACTATGTTTTAATACTTTGTGTAATGTCTTACCCACAGTTATTCCATTAAATTTTAACAGTCAAGTGTGTGTGTGTGTGTGTGTGTGTGTGTGTTTGTTTGTATGTGTATATATCTATATCTATATATATATATATCTATATATATATATATATATATATATATATATATAATATGTATATATGTGTGCATGTATGTATACATACACACATATATGCATATATGTATGTATGTATACATGCATGTGTGTGCATCTCGTGATAGATCTGGCTTGTCAGCAACACGTAAGTTTGTGTTTTAATCTGTGGTCAAATAATAACAGTAGTTTTATCTATAGATACACACTGCATCTGTGATGGGGGGCAAATAAAGAGGTCTTCTGGGTAATGAAAGCACTGGGAACATTATGTCCATTATTTCTTTAACTTTCCTTATAATCAAACTTCAGAGATATGTAGAGAATGTCCACCACGCTTATCTAAGGGAATCATACTGTCTAAGTGAAACAAGTTGGAATATGTTTCTTAGATCATTATTTTTTTCTGCTTTCCTCTCAGTCAAACATCAGGTATGTGAACAGGTAGCTATCGTGTGTGGACTGGGGTTAAGGAGTCATGTTGTGTATGCACATTTCACAGCAACAAGTTGTATTGTATTACTAACATTGCTTTTTTTCAGTTTTGTTAAAGTTTAACACCAGGAAGGATACATATAAGGTAGCTGTCATTTGGGGATATAAGAGAAGAGGCATGCTGCTGTGGGTGAGACAGCAACAGCTTGAATATATATGATGATGGAAATTTGTCCTTTCATATTCATTCCAATATAATACCATGGAATTGCATAGCAGGTGATTATCTGTTTATTGTTTGAGGGTAAAAAGCATAGCTTTCAACTTCTAAGTACAAGAAATCTGGGCAAAGCTTAACATAATGGGGGAACAAATGCCAAAAATAGGGACAAATTTGAAATATTACTCTTATAAATTTGGAAAGTTGCTTGAATAACTCAATTTGTATTAGCACGTACTTTCTGAAGGATATGAAGTCTGAAATGCAAATATATGTCTTTATTTAGTGACTTCAATTCTCAGTGATTTTCCAGAAAACCTCAGATTTTTTGAGGAATGGACCTAAAATGTGTGGCAAAAATCTGGACATTCTGTAAGAATCTGGTCAACTGAGAGGTATAGTAAGAAGGCAGGCACTATTTGCAGATATGATTTATGGATCCTTCCAAGCATTTGCCTTCTCAGTTTACTGAAAATGATTATGTTGTCAGCTTTGAACATTAAGCTTTGGGCACATGTTGTTTCTACTTGAAAGAAAAAAAAATGATACTGCATTTTCCCTTATGACTTCTGGTTTCAGGTAATCATGGGACCTAAGAGTTGAAAAAGAAGGGCTAAGTAACTCCTCATATGCTTACTTCCTTTAGTTTAAGGGGGGGGGGCTACAAGAAAAAACTAGCCAAGATACAGCTTTCACTGTGTGATACCTTAAATCTCCTGCAATAGAGGCCCATGAGATATATGCAAATGACCCCTTAAGGACATCAAGTGTGTGACCTATACGGCTTCTGAATTTCAATGACCTTTGACTTTTTCTTTTTAAGTCTTTCTAGATACATTCAGGACAATAAAGCTAAATGCTACTAGCTGTGGACATGCACTTTTCATCCTTCTTATGAACTTAGCAAAACAACACATGGACTGTTCGAATATACTTTTGAAACACAGAGTGTTTATACCCAGCTGATGTCCATAACCATTAACGTGTCTGAAAAATATATTTATTTTATTTATTTATTTATTTATTGACATTTGTTAACCGGGTTTGTCCAACTGGGCTTGTGGCCCATATTCCGTGGAGAAAAGATCCAGTAATACATTTTATAACAAGTACAATTTTAAACAATATTGATATAATAGCAGTTATAGCAAAACGATTCACATATGTTGGGTTACATGCATAAAGTTAAAGTTGCATTAAAAAGAAGCTTAGTAACAATTTTACATTGATATAGTTCAATAGGTCAACAATAAACATTTTTTGTTTGTATAAAACTGTGCAAATGCATAGTAGACACACTGGAGAGAGAGGTGTAATGAGGTGCTAGGTATGGTCCTTTTGAGGGTACATAAAGGGAAGAAAGCAAGGGCAGGTTCTGGAATTGACAAAATAAGCTTTTAGTTCATTTTTAAAGTGTGTGGTGTGGAAGATTGAATGTAAGTCAAGGGGAAGTTTGTTCCAAGCATGAGCAAGGGAGTGTTTGTAGAGTAGTTTGCCTACTGACCTTTTTGGGTGGTAGATATCAAGTAATTGTTGGTTAGACGTACAGAGGGTCTGGGATGGGATGCAGATTGAGACTAAGGAAGATAGAGATGGACAGAAGGAGGGTTTATAAAGAATAGAGTGTAGCATATGAAATTGATAAGATAGCAGCAACTGGGGAAGTTCAAGCCATTGAAGAGAGTTTAAAGAAATGCAGTGGTGTGAGTTGTACGGGGAGTAATGAATCTGGCTATTTTATGGTAAGTTTGTTGCAGTTTGTTTAGAGTGGAGGCCTGGATATTGGTAAGAACTAGGGTGGCGTATAAGAGGGAGGGGAGGATGAGTGCCTGGCCCAGGGTAAGTCTAGATTTAGGGGTTAGGAATTTTTTGTTCCAATATAGCAGACCTAGTTTCTGGTTTGTTTTTTTTATACATTGGAATATGTGTAGGTTGAACTTGAGTTCGTCATCGATAATGACCCCTATGAGTTTTGTGTGGGTGTCCGGTTGGATGTTTGTATTGTTAGAAGATGTAATAAAAAAGGAGGTTTTGTGATGAGAAAGAGAACGGGGAAGGAAAAGTAGGAGTTTGGTCTTTTTGGGATTTAAGATCAATAGGTTGTGAGAATGCCATTGTTCAGTGGATAGTAGGGCCTGTTGGGTCAGGGAGTGTTGTTCAGGAATGTTATTTGAAATGGATATAAGTGTGGAGTCATTGGCATACTAAATAAGGGAGGATTCTTTGCATGAGCTGTAAAGATCATTGGTGAAGATGTTAAACAAAAGGGGTCCCAAGATGGAGCCTTGGGGAACACCAGTGGAGATGGGAAGGAAAGGTGAGGAGGATGAGAGCCATTTGACAGATTGTTCCCTGCCAGATAGGTAACTATTAAACCCGGCAAGCATGGAGGGGGATAGGTGGAGATTTGTGTGTTTGGATAGTAGTAGAGGATGAGAGACAGTATCAAAGGCTTTGGAGAGATCTAGGAAGAGACAGGAAATTAGTTTATTGTTGTCTAGGGTCTCTGCAATGATATGAGTGAAAGAGAGGAGGGCAGTGGTGGTGCTGTGGTGAGGACGAAATCCATGTTGGGTAGGGGTAACTAAGTGGTGTGTGAGGAGGTGATTGAGAAGCTGTGAGTGAATACATTTTTCTAATATCTTGGAGAGGGGGGACAGAATGGCAATGGGTCAGTAGTTTGAGGGGTCAGTGGCATTTCCACCTTTATGAAGAGGATAGTGAAGAAAGATTTCCAAAGGGTGGGGACAGTTGATTCCAGAATAGATCGATTAATTAGTATAGATACAGGATAGACAATTGAGTCAGCAGTAAGTTTGAAGAATGTAGGAGATAGATTGTCAGTGGAAGGAGAGCAAGGTTTTAGGATGAGTAGTAGAGATTTGATGTAAGTAATGGGAACTGGCTCAAAAGAAAACAAAGTTGTGCTAGTGGGACTTGGAGAGGTGGGTGTCGAAATAGACTTTGGCTTAGAGGTTACCAGATTTTGAATGGAAGAGATAAAGTGTTTAGTCAGGAGGGTAGCTGTTTCCTGAGAGGAAGAGTTAGGGTATGGGGAGGGATTAGAGGGTTTTCCAGGATAGAGGATGTTCTTGAGAGCTGACCAAAATTTTTGAGGATTGGATTTGTTGTTAAGCTGAGCAGAGCTATAGTATAACTTTTTGTCATTATTTGTATGTTTTTTTTGCAAGGTTCCTCGGTTGCCTGTATTTTTGAAGAAAAGGTGGTTGTTTAGGTTTAGTCCAGGTTTTCCAAGCATGATCTCTTTGTTTCATAACAGAACTAGTCTCTTTGGAGAGCCAGGGAGCATGGTTTGATTTTACTCTGATCTTCCTAGAGGGAGATAAGGAGTTTAGAGTATTCATGAAAATGCTATTGAAAGTGCTTACAGCATTGTTTAGGGGAAGGTGTTTTAGGATGGACCAGTCTATGTTGTGGAGAATGGAGTTAAATTGGGATGAATTGAAAGTCAATAGTTTTCGACAGTCTTTGATAAGGTGGGGTTTAGGAATATGGGAGTAGTATCTTAAGATGGTGGTAGGGAGATGATCACTGAGGGAGTCAGGTAAGGTGGTGGGATTGTGGCATTGGTGGGGGGAATTGGTAAGGATCCAGTCTATGATGGAGCTGGAAGTGGAATTTTTATGGAAGTGAGTGGGAGATGTTATAAGTTGTTGGAAGCCGTGTAGGTGGATATTGAGTTGGGGGGGGGAGTCAGTTGTGAGTTTGGACCAATCAATGTTGACATCACCAAGGATAAGTGTCTCATATGGTATGTTGTGGGAGAACCAGGATAGGATGTTTTCAAGAATGGGCAGATTGTTACCAGGAGGAAGGTAGATAGAGGCAATTGCAAGTTTTTTGTGGGGATTCAGATGGCAGTTAAGAATGATGATTTCAGCTGGGAGGAAGTCAGGAATTGGGGAAGGGTATGGTGAGAGGTTAAGAATGCTTGAGTAGAGGATGGCCACACCACCACCTTTTTTACAGGTCTATCAGATTGGAAGATATTATAACCTGGTGGGAGTATTTCACTATTTGAGATTTGTGGCTTGTGCCAGGTTTCAGATAGGGAGAGGATGTGAGGGGTATTGAGAGCTATCCATGAGTGCAGCTCAGTTACTTTATTTGCTAGACTCTGAATATTCAATGTGTAAATAGGTAAGTATTTGGATGGAGATGATTGTTGTGACTGAGGTTGGTGACTGTTAGAGGAGTAAGATGGGGCAGTGTAGAGGTAGTTTTGGGGAGAGAAGAGGAGTCAGGGTTGGGATGGATATCTCCAGAACAAAGTAGGTTTTTAGTGAGGAGAGAGTGTGTAGTAGATGCTAGATGGAGCTTGTATAGTTTTGACTTAGCTTTGTGGGAAGGTTTAAAAACCTGTATTATGGATAGTTTATATAGACTTAAGGTAGAGGTAATAAAGAGATTAGGGGAGATAGTAAAAGATGAAGTAGTTGGATGTATGTTGTATGAGTGAGAAGTTGGTGAACATAGGAGTGGGTCAGAGAGATTGGAGTGGTAAGAGATGGAGATAGAGAGATTAAGGAGTAGTGTAGAAGATATTAGAAAATAATACATGTTGGAATAAAATATGGTCAGATAGAGTAGGTAGAGAGACAGTGGTATAGAGGAAGTGGTGTTGACAAGATTGACAGATTAGTAAGGTGGTTGTGGCAATAGGCAGGAAGTGGAATTGTAGTGGCTTGTGGGACAGGAAGGGGAGGGATAGTTAGGTATAAAGGTAATTGTAATGGGGTGGGTGGGAATGGGGTTAGGGTAAGGGAGTGAAGTGAGCCCGAGCGTAGCGGGGCTTGCACCCTGGTCAAGATGAAGTCATAGAAAGAATCAGAAAAAGATAGTGAAAAACTAGCTTGAGAGACAAGGATATAACGTTTCTAAAGGTATAGTCACCAGAAATAAAATAAAAAGAAATAAAATATGAGCAGAAGTAAGCTTACAAAAGGACACTGGCCTCAAGCTACACAAGTAGATTCACTTGAAGCAAACCCAGTGCTGTATGGTTAAAATAAGCCACAATAGAGAGGGGCTTTGGAGGGGGAGAGAGAAGTATTACTAGCAGCTAAAAGCAGGGCAAAACATAAAAAAAATAATATGTAAGAGTCTGAAGACAGTAAAATAGGGCAGATGCACTAGGAAAGGCAATTATGAGTGAGGCTAGAAATGAATTCAGGGAAGGGTAAAGTGCAGAACAGGAGAATATACACAGAAACAGTATGAGGATAGTGGGTAACCAAAGAGAAAGGATAGGAGTTGCTGGTGTCTGCTTTTTGTGGTGATTAGCAAAAAAAAAAAGCACTGTAAATTCTTGTTGTGCTTATAAAGTCTAGCATTAATTAAAAATTAGCTTATGTAGTAGTTATTTACTGAGACACATACTTCAGTGGTATTATTTTAAGCTTAAAATGGTGGCTTCCTGACAGATAGAGATGCAGGGTATCTGTTAAGTTCCTCAAATGTGTGTTGCCTGTACTGTGGCCAGGGGAAAACTGCAGGGAAAAATCCACTAGGGCTATAAAAACAGAGAGAAGGGAGATTAGTTATGAGAAAGTAATTCAGGAAAAGAGCGAGAGACAAAAATACCATGGGTAGAGAGAAAAAAATTAATATAGGTAGGCAGAGATAGTATACCTAGCATTAACTTCCATTGTATGAGTGTCTTGCAAACATAGCTAGCTAAGAACACAGCAGTGTTTACACCTATGCATAAAGTAATGCAGAACAACAGTAGTTAACAACAGCACAGTGTAGACATACACAAGGCAATAATTCACAAAGCAGGAAAACAGAAATCCAGGATACTGAGGACAACAACAATTGGTACACTTTCAGGCAATAGTTCTTCCTTTTACTTTAGTGCTACACCAAGAAATTACAGTGAAAATACTACAGACACATCTAAATGTGAAGTTAAGGTGCTGTTGCTCCTTGCAACAAGAAACGTAGTTGGTAAATGTTCACATTTACAGTTTTCTTTCATTAAAAAAACAAGAAATAAGATGAGTACAATTCAAACGCTAAGCTGCCTGTGATCATAAGGTGCTGGAGCTCCTTTCAACAGGGAAAATAGACTTTAAATATTCACAAAACTAGAGTCACGAGAAAAAGTACACCAGAAACTGCATATGCAAACAATATTCATCTCAATATAATCACAAAATACTATATGACCTAAAGCAGATAAAGCAGCAGAATAATCACCAAATATTGTAAGATTTAGAACAGTTAAGGCAACAGAAAAGACATCACAAACCAGTTAATGCCAAAGAATCAAAATTTTACCTTACACAGAGCAGCATATGCTCAGCAGCATGAAGGGGAAAGAAGTTTTCAAAATGGCTCCTGTTGTTGTGAGGCACCTATGAAGACTAGGAAGAGGAAGTGAGGTGAGGGGGAGGGGTAATTACTAATACTGGGCGGGGATTGCACCCTGGTCAAGATGAAGTCATAGAAAGAATCAGAAAAAGATAGTGAAAAACTAGCTTGAGAGACAAGGATATAAAGTTTCTAACGGTATAGTCACCAGAAATAAAATAAAAAGAAATAAAATATGAGCAGAAGTAAGCTTACAAAAGGAGACTGGCCTCAAGCTACACAAATAGATTTACTTGAAGCAAACCCAGTGTTGTATGGCTAAAATAAGCCACAATAGAGAGGAGCCTTGGAGGGGGAGAGAGAAGTATTATTAGCAGCTAAAAGCAGGGCAAAACATAAAAAAAATTAATATGCAAGAGGCTGAAGACAGTAAAATAGGGCAGGTGCACTAGGAAAGGCAATTATGAGTGAGGCTAGAAATGAATTCAGGGAAGGGTAAAGTGCAAAACAGGAGAATATACACAGAAACAGTATGAGGATAGTGGGTAACCAAAGAGAAATGATAGGAACTGCTGGTGTCTGCTTTTTGTGGTGACTAGCAAAAAAAAAAAAAACACTGTAAATTCTTGTTGTGCTTATAAAGTCTAGTATTAATTAAAAGATTAGCTTATGTAGTAGTTATTTACTGGGACACATACTTCAGTGGTATTATTTTAAGCTTAAAATGGTGGCTTCCGGACAGATAGTTTGAGTTGCAGGGTATCTGTTAAGGTCCTCAAACCTGTGTTGCCTGTACTGTGGCCAGGAGAAAACCACAGGGAAAAATCCACTCGGGTTCAGTGGTATTATTTTAAGCTTAAAATGGTGGCTTCCAGACAGATAGTTAGAGTTGCAGCGTATCTGTTAAGGTCCTCAAACCTGTGCTGCCTGTACTGTGGCCAGGAGAAAACCGCAGGGAAAAAAATCCACTAGGGTTCAGTGGTATTATTTTAAGCTTAAAATGGTGGCTTCCGGACAGATAGAGTTGCAGGGTATCTGTTAAGGTCCTCAAACCTGTGTTGCCTGTACTGTGGCCAGGAGAAAACCACAGGGAAAAATCCACTAGGGCTTACACAGAGCAGCAGATGCTCAGCAGCATGAAGGGGAAAGAAGGGGAAATATCCCAAATAACATCCATAGCCAAAAAGTAAAAAGGTCACACAGACAAACCAATTAGTAAAAACTACAAGAAAAGCCTAGCCAAGCCAGAATTTTCACAGTGTAATACCTTAAACCTGCTGTAATATAGGCACATGGGAAATATGCAAATGTCCTCTTTAGGACATCAAGTGTTTCAGTTATATGGCTTCTGAATATCCATGACTTTTTACTTTTTCTTTTTAATTCTTTGTGGATACATTCAGGCCAGTAAAGCCAAACCTCACTAGCTGTGGACATGCATGTTTCATATTATCTTAAATCTCCTGTAATAGATGCCCATTACAGGAGGATTTTTTTATAGTTCTTACTAAATGGTTTGCCTGTAAGACTTTTTGACTTTTTGGTTTTTGATGTTAGTTGGGATATTTTGCAGCCACATTAATGGTTACGGACATCAGCTTGGTGTAAAGACCCTTTGTTTCTGAAGTATAGCCAAACAGTCCACTTATGATGTGCTTTATGCTGTGCTGATGAGATCATAAGAAGGTTGAAACATACATGTCCAGCTAGTAGAGGTTTGGCTTTATTGGCCTGAATGTATCCCCAAAGACTTAAAAAGGAAAAGTAAAAAGTCATGGACATTTAGAAGCCGTATAGCTAAAACACTCGATGTCCTTAAGTAGTCATTTGCATATATCACACAGGCCTCTATTACAGCAGGCTTAAGGTATCACACAGTGAAAACTCTAGCTTTGCTAAGTTTTTCTTGTAGTTTTTACTAATTGGTTTGCCTGTGTGATCTTTTTCCTTTTTAGTTTAATGGGAAGGTCAATGGGAAAGTTGTTGCTCTTTAGGTATGGTTGGTGTGTGTGTGTGTGTGTGTGTGTGTGTGTGTGTGTGTGTGTGTGTATGTGTGTGTGTGTGTGTGTGTGTGTGTGTGTGTGTGTGTGTGTGTGTGTGTGTGTGTGTGTGTGTGTGTGTATTATGAGGATTATGGAGTTGTTAACAAGCTGTTTCCTGTTGTCCAGTGGTCCAAGGTTTGATTCCCTCAGCATCTACTGCAGTTGTTTCCAACAGTGATGTTGCCAATGGCCAGTGCAGACCACAATGTCAGTCAACAACTGATTTGTTCAACTGTTTTGTGAGAAGGCTTTTCACTGTTAGCTTGATTGCCTTTTTTGGCAATTGTGTGACCATGGAGTTGGTATAAATAATTAAGTGGGTATGGAGGCAAAGCCTCAACTCAATCTTGGGTGTTTTGGTGCAAAACTGTGTGTGTGTGTGTGTGTGTGTGTGTGTGTGTGTGTGTGTGTGTGTGTGTGTGTGTGTGTGTGTGTGTGTGTGTGTGTGTGTGTGTGTGCGTATTTTGCACATACATGTATATACATATATGTGTCTTTGCTTAAGACTACCACTGGTTAATTTTGCATACTGGTGAAATCAGTTATTGACTCCAGTTGTCATCAAGTTGATATATTATCAGACTTAAATAATAGGTTTTGGTGAATTTTGCCCTGGTAATGTGAGGGAGATCAGTGTGTCTGTATGTTTTATGAGATGATTTGTCCCCTACTAATGTACAACCATGGGGTAGTATACATAAGTAAAGGGGAACAAGTCTCTACCTGACCAAATTACTTGCTTTATTTATTTTCTGTCTATTTTTGAGGCAGAATTGGGTTACTAATGTAAAGACATAAGACAGCATTCATACTAAATGTTGACTTGTGTAGCTGTTTGTGAAGATTGGGTGAAGATAGATGAAGGCTGCCAGCCTAGCCAGATAGAATTATGGAGATAATTCTGTCATCTGTAAATATTAATGTAAACTACAGTCTTGTGTCTTAAATGGTAAAAATAGTGGTACATGTGGAACTGAAAAAATGCAACAACAGTGCACTCTGCTGGCAGAAAGCTGACCAGGCAAAGAATGTTGTGACCCTTTGATCTAAACAAGGTGCCAAAATGTCTAAATTAAGACATTCTTTCTATTGTTTTAACCAAGAGTTAAATTGCTAGATTTTAACATGCAAATGTATTTTTATTGATCTGCTTCCTGACCAGCTGCAAGATAACAAAAAGAGATGTTAAGAATGTAAATGTAGTTTCTGTTAGCCAGGGAAGTATGAAGAATTATGTAATGTGAACCAGGAATGTGATCTTAAAACAGAGAGAATCAGAGAGCATTAAGCATTTGTGTCTTGACCATCCAACTCATCAGCACTGTCTTGCTCTATATGTAAGTTATCTTAGACTTGTGTTTTCTCTTAGAAATAGCTAGAAACTAGAAAGATTAGACTAAGTGTTTTTCTGTGATGTCAGAACTGTACTACTGAATTATTTTAAGTATTTTTCTGTGATCTCTGAACTCTTGACTAACAATGTGTAGTAAGAAGTATTGTCTTGTGTTTTTAGTATTTATTAAATATTTAAACCCTTTCAACTGTGGCTGTTTTGTGTAGAGATAATTTAAGCTCTAGAGTACATTGCACATATGTAGTGATCCTGTACCAAGTCACTCTAATAAGCCTTGACTGTTAAGTTATACTACCAATTGGATAATAATATTGCACAGTAATAATTGGACACCCTTTTCAGGGCCTTTGAGTAGCTGATAAATATTAGCTGGGTGGTGGCATTGATTTCTACCATATAGTCTGGGTAAAAGGGGCACAGCTGGAGAACCTGTGTCAGCCTTCCCCAAGAGTGTCTGTGTGGTTGTATAACTTTTATCTCAAAGTGTGTGTCAGCTACTTGGGCAGGGACACGAAGCACTGGTTGGACAGAGAGGGTGCTGGAGGTTTTAGCTTGCCCAGCTGGGTGAGATCTAGACCATATAGCTGTGCCAGTGGGGATTCTTATTGGGGACCTGGAGAGCAAAGGAGCGACCAGAACAGGACTGACTGCAATCTCTGTGCACTCTTAAGGGAAATTGCACTTTACTGTGTGTATTTGTTATCCTTTCCTCCTAAATGAGACGACCCTCACTGGTGGTAGTGGTGAGGATTGAGGCTCCTTGATTGCTGGGCCAGGGCACGGGCATCACATATTAATTGGCAGTGGTGGGATATCCACACCACATGTTAATTGGATGGCAAATATTCATTGGCTTGTAGTGGTGTGGGTAGAGTGAATTCCTGTAGCTTGTGTACAGTGAGCTTTGAAGGTGTTTTGTACTCTAAATCAGCCATGCAGTGAATACTCATAGTTCAGCTCACAATTGTTTTATTTCTTTTGTTAGCTTAGTTAGTCAGGGTGAGCATGCAGCATGTCAGCAGAGTAGTATGGAAAGCTGACAAGGAGCCAGCTGGTGGAGCTGTGCCAGGCTAGGGGACTAGTGCATGGAAACCTGACTAAGGCAGACCTGATTGCAGCCTTGGTTACAGCTGCATCAGAAAACAGCAACTAGGTGGACAATCAGACTAGCAGTGGAGATATAATAACCTCGGAGAATGGACAGTTCAACCTTTCTGCAGAGGACTTAAAAATCCATCTGGAGCTAAAGAGACTTGAGTTGGAGGTCAGGCATTTGGAGATAAAAGCCAAGGAAAAGGAGTGGCAGAGGAGGCATGAGAGGGAAATGCTAACTCTTCACCAGAGTCATGGAGGTAATGGGAAAGGGAGAAACTGGACCCCAGAAGCACAAAAGGTCAGTAAATGTCTTCCTCAATTTAAGGAGGGGGATAATTTTGATAGTTTCATTCATATGTTTGAGAGGGTATGCAAACAGTACGGTGTTGACCAAAGGCTCTGGGTACGGTTCCTGACCCCCTTACTCCATGGTAAAGCTGTAATTGTTTTGTCAAAAATGTCTGACATTGCATGTTTTGATTATACTGACGCCCTTACTCCATGGTAAAGCTGTAACTGTTTTGTCAAAAATGTCTGACATTGCATGTTTTGATTATACTGCTGTTAAAAATCACTTGTTAGAATTGTTTAAGCCGACACCCGAAACATATAGGAAAAAGTTTCATGAGCATAGACGTAAGGCAGATAAAAGTGTGTGTGAATATGTTGCTGAACTGAGCACTTATTTCCATAGGTGGGTGAGTGGATGTCAATTCACCACTTTTGAAGGGCTGGCAGACATTTTGGTGAGGGAACAAGCCCTTAGAACTCTGCCTGAGGACATGAGGATCTGGTTAGCTGACAGACAATGTGCCACTTCAGATGAGTTGGGGAAGAAGGGAGACCTATACCTGGCAAGCAGGGCAGCCCTGCATAGGAAAGGGACCCCCAGTACTGCTCATGGGTCCAAAGTAACCCATGGTGGGAAGCACAGACTGCCCCAATAGAATCTAGCAGTAGCAGGGGAAGCCACTAGTCCAGGTACACATCCAGGAACTAGGGTTAAATGTTTTGAATGCAACCAGTGGGGCCATGTGGCATACAGCTGTCCAAGGAGGCAAGGGGGGAACAAAAGGTGAGGGAGCCAGTAAGTGGGAAAGACAAAATGCCAACAGTAGGTTGTCTTGAGACAACAGGGGTATTAAACTACCATCCTGCAGATGTCCTGATAGGGAAGGATTTGGAAGAGGCAGTACCATGTGTTATGCAGTTACATGCAGTCAAGCTTGGAGACAAGCAGGTAAGTCTGGTAGCCTAGGGGAGACCCAGAAAGACTGCATACTTGCAGCCAAGACTAGTGAGGTGGTTACTTCAGGGAGGGAGCTACCCTGTAGCAGTGAGACTGAAGGTGAGCCACAGCTGCTTGGGGGTACTGATGGTCCCTTGGACAGAGTGACTGCAAAGGTAGTGGTGAGTAGTAGTACCCAGGCTGACAGTGAGGCACCACTGTCAGAGGATGCCAGGCTTCCTGTGGAAGGGGAGCTGGGAAGGGTTACAAGGAGAGAGTTGAGACAGGCTCAGTGCTCAGACCCTACATTGCAAGGACTGAGGCAGGTAGCTAGGGAGGCACCTGATTCTCAAGGAAAGGGGGAATCTGTATACTGGGACAAAGGGTTTCTATACAGAGAGTGGACCCTTGAGGGAGGGCTAAAAGGTGAGAGAGTACAGCAGTTGATAGTGCTTATAGCCTACCATCTGGTGCTTCTAGCCATAGCCCATGATGTTCCCTTTGCATGGCATATGGGCATAAAACATACAAAGAGACATATTATGCAGAACTTCTATTTGCCTGGAATTTCCAGAGATGTAACAGGGTACTGAAGGACCTGTGAGCAGTGCCAAAAGGTAGACAAGGCAGGAGGCAAGGTAAGAGCTGCTTTGATGCCTTTGCCTGTGATTGAAAAGCCATTTCAGAGGGTAGCTATGGATATTGTGGGTCCTCTGAGTACCTCAAGTTCCACAAGGAAAAAGTATACCCTAGTGGTAGTGGATTATGCTACACGACACTCTGAGGCAGTGGCTTTGTCCTCCACTGAGGCAGAGAAGGTGGCAAATGCATTGTTAGAAATTTTCAGCAGGATAGGTTTTCCAAGAGAAATACTGATGGACAGAGGTGCCAATTTCATGTAAGTCCTGCTGGCTTGTCTGTGGAAGTCCTGTGTGGTGAAGCACATGAAGACCACCCCCTACCATCCCCAGACTAATGGCCTTGATGAGAGGTTAAACTCTACAATCAAGTAGATGCTACAGGCATTTGCAGATCAATTTAAGAGAGAGTGGAACAAATATTTGCCCCATCTGTTGTATGCTTACAGAGAAGTTCCCCATGAATTCACAGGTTTTTCACCCTTTGATTTGCTGTATGGGCATACGGTGAGGGGGACCTCTAGATTTAATTTGAGATGAATGGGAAGGTGTGTGTGAGTCCCACAAGGAGTCTGCTGTGGCATACATCTTAAACCTCAGAACAAGGCTCAGGTAACTCATGGGCTTGGCCCAGGAGAACCTGGCAGAATCCCAACAACAGAAAATGGTGTTGTATGACAGGAATGCTTGAGCTAGAGAGTATGCTGTGGGGCAGCTGGTAATGGTTCTCATTCCTGTCAGACACAACAAGCTGAAAGCAGCTTGGGAGGGACCCTACAAGTTGGTAAGAAAGGTAAGGGATGTTAATTACATGGTGGAATTGCTATGCAGAAGGCAGGGGCACAAATTGTACCATGTTAACATGATGAAACCTTACAATGATAGGGAGGCCCTTGTACTGAGCATTTGCAGTGGATTGCAGGAGGAGTCTGAGGGAGATCTGGGGACTGATCTCCTCAGTGAGGCTCAGGCTGACACCTCAGTGGAAGGGGTAGCAATGTCCCAACAGTTATCTCCTACCCAGGTTCGAAAAATCCGAGCAGTGTTGCAGGAGTTTGGGGGCATGTTCACAGGGAAACCAGGGTGCACCCATCTGGGGCAGCATCAGGTGGATACAGGACTCCAAAGGCCTATTAGGCAGGCCCCTTATACAGTGCCTGAGGGAGTCAAACAGACTCTGAGGGAGAAGGTACAGGAGATGTTGGAACTAGGGGTGATTCAAGACTCTAACAGTCCCAGGGCCTCCCCAGTGGTGCTGGTGCCAAAGAAGGATGGCAGTACCAGGTTCTGTCTGGACTACAGGAAATTAAATAGTCACACAGAGTCAGATGCTTACCTCATGCCTAGGACAGATGAGGCCCTAGAGCAGCTGGGTGGGGATTAATATACTATAAACATTGATCTTACCAAGGATTACTGGCGGAGCCCTTGACCCCCAGTGCTAGAGAGAAGTCAGCCTTTGTGATTCCTTTTGGCTTATATGAGTTCACTAAGATGCTCTTTGGGATGAAGAATACCCCAGCAACTTTCCAGAGGCTGGTAGATCATATCCTAGCAGGAGCAACAGGGTTTGACCTTGCTTACATAGATGATATTGCCATTTACAGCCATTCCTGGCCAGAGCAGCTTCAGCATGTCAGGGAGGTGCTGGGCAGACTACAGAGGGCAGGGTTGACCATTAAGCTGAGCAAATGCAGGTGGGTATGGCAAAGGTCTCCTACCTCGGACATAGAGTGGGGAGTAGTAAGATAAGACCAGAACCTACCAAAGTGGAAGCCATTCAGGCATGGCCTGCACCTGTTACTAAAAAGCAGGTGAGGGCATTTTTGGGGACAGCAGGGTACTACAGAAAGTTCGTCCTTAGTTATAGTACCATAGCTGCTCCCCTCACAGACCTGACAAGGAAGAACAGGCCAGATACGGTAGTCTGGACACCAGCATGTGAGCAGGCATTCCAGAAGCTTAAAGAAGCTTTGGGAGGACCCCCTGTTTAGCCAGTCCAGATTACAACAAAGAATTTGTTGTGCAGGTGGATGCTTTGAACCATGGGGTGGGGGCTATACTTAGCCAGATTTCTTCAGAGGGGGAAGAGCACCCAGTGGTTTATATCAGTCATAGGCTCCAACCCAGGGAGGAAGGAATGCTATGCAGCTGTAGAAAATGAATGTCTAGCCACAGTGTGGGCACTGCAGAAACTTCAGCCTTATTTGTATGGAAGAAAATTCACTGCAGTGACAGATCATAACCCCATAACATTGTTAAACAAAGCCAGCCAGAAAAATGCCAAGTTGCTAAGATGGAGCCTAGGGTTGCAAGCATATGATATGTCAGTGCAGCACCATAGTGAGATTAGCAATGCCAACACAGATGGGCTGTCAAGACAGGGAATGGGGTAAGGTATACTCAGATAGACCTAACCTTCTCAAGCAGTGTTTCTCAAGGATCACTTGAAAAACTAGCTCAAGTTCTCCAGGGGGAGAGATATGTAAAGTTTGGATGAAGATAGATGAAGGCTGCCAGCCTACCCAGATAGAATTTTGAGGATAATTCTGTCATCTGTAAATTTTAATGTAAACCACAGGCTTGTGTCTTAAATGGTAAAAATAGTGGTACATATGGAACTGAAAGCAATGTAACAACAGTGCATTCTGCTGGCAGAAAGCTGACCAAGTAAAGCATGTTGTGACCCTTTGATCTAAACATGGTGCCGAAATGTCTAAATGAAGACATTCTTTCTATTGTTTTAATCAAGAGTTAAATTGCTAGATTTAACCATGCAAATGTATTTTTATTGCTCTGCTTCCTGACTATCTGCAAGATAACAAAAGGAGATATTAAGAATGTAAATGTAGTTTCTGTTAGCCTGGGAACCCAGGGAAGTGTGAAGAATTATGTAATGTGAACCAGGAATGTGATTTTAAAAACAGAGAGAATCAGATAGCATTAAACATTTTTGTCTTGACCATCCAGCTCATCAGCACTGTCTTGCTCTATATGTAAGTTTATCTTAGACTTGCGTTTTCTCTTAGAAATAGCTAGAAACTAGAAAGATTAGACTAAGTGTTTTTCTGTGATGTCAGAACTGTACTACTGAATTATTTTAAGTATATTTCTGTGATCTCTGAACTCTTGACTAGCACTGTGTAGTAAGAAGTATTGTCTTGTGTTTTTAGTATTTATTATTAAATATTTTTAAACCCTTTCAACCCTGGCTGTTTTGTGTAGAGATAATTTAAGCTCTAGAGTACATTGCATGTATATAGTGATCCTGTACCAAGTCACTCTAATAAGCCTTGACTGTACAGTAATAATTGGACACCCTCTTCAGGGCCTTTGAGTAGCTGATAAATATTAGCTGGGTGGTGGCATTGATTTCTACCGTATAGTCTGGGTAAAAGGGGCACAGCAGAAGAACCTGTGCCAGCCTTCCCCAGGAGTGTCTGTGCGGTTGTATAACTCTTATCTCAAAGTGTGTGTGTCAGCTACTTGGGCAGGGACGTGAAGCACTGGTTGGACAGAGAGGGTGCTGGAGGTTTTAGCTTACCCAGCTGGCTAAGATCTAGACCCTATAGCTGTGCCAGTGGGGAGTCTTATTGAGGACCTAGAGAGCAAGGGAGTGACCAGCCCCAGACTGACTGTGATCTCTGTGTGCTCTTAAGGGAAGTTGCACTTTACTATGTGTATTTGTTATCCTTTCCTCTTATATGAGATGCCCCTCACTGATGGTAGTTGTGAGGATTGAGGCTCCTTGATTGTTGGGCTAGGGCACTGGCATTACACTGTTGTTGAGTGGTCGGCAGCTTAACTTAGGTATAGGTATGCAAGTTTTATTAATCTTAAAATCCTGGCTACACCTTAAGGTGGGAATGTATCACCACTAGGGTACACATTTGTGGAATGGTACTACAGGCTGTATATACAAACATAATGAAATAATAGCTTTTGCATCTATTTATGATATCAAAGTGTTTACTTTGAATCACTGAGTCAGCAGTCATATTTGTTAATGTTAAGGAATTTGTAGGTTACTTTTTAAAGGATCAGTGTTTTATTTTATTGTGTAACTTACTGTTATTGTGGAGCAATTGGTTGCATTTTTCCTGTATGTTGATGATTAGTCCTTCACACAGTATTTTAGTCAATGTAGCTTTGTGTTGTGCTAAATTATCTGTTTAGTTAGGTGTTGTTGTAGTTATGATGTATGGAAGTGTTTGATGAGTGTTACATATTGGTGCATATAGAACATTTTTTACTGCGTGTATCTCCATTGTTGTATTTAAAATATTACTTTCATTGTTAGCAGTAATGGCATTTTTATATGTTATGATTCAATGTTTGATACTGTGTGTATATGTAGGTTTGAGTTTTTTTATGAATGTGCTTATTTAAAATGTATTTTTATTGTTAGTAGTATTGGACTTTCTTCAGTGTGCCTGTATACTTATTTATTTCACTTTGTTTACCAAGATGATGCACTGATCCATGTGGACCTATTTCAGGCTCATCCTAATTGAGAGAAGAAAACAATGACAGGAGAATTCACAGTGACATTTTACAAGCAGAGACTGAAAATATAGTACAGCTTCAAAAATACATTCACAATGCGCAAGTATGCCATCATTAAAACAAATACAGTTGTAAGGAGATATTTACAATGCACAGACTTTAAGCAATTATTTCTGTTAGTGGCTTTGTAAGTAGTGTATGAATACAGGTAATGAGGAGTGAATGGAGTTAAGGGAAGAAAGAGGAGGAGGCCTAAAATGGAGAAGGTGTGGCTAAACCAAACATATGGGCACTCTGAGTTCAGCCATTTGAAAAGGAAAAGGAAAGGAGGTCTTGTTGATGTTGAATGTTAATGTTGTGATGGAATTGGATGAAATCTGTATATGACCATGTTGTTGGCATAGAGAAGGATATGGAGATGTGGAAGGGTCTGCTAATGTAAATGAAGAAATGCAGGCATGACAGAAAGGAGCCCCAAGGAACTCATTTGAGTTGCGAACTTTGGTTGAGGAGGAAGTGTCTATTTTAACTCTGAAATTGTGGTGAGGAAGAATGAAAGATGAGGAACTATTGGGAAGCTTGGGTTTGATAATATGGGCCAGAAGGGCAGTGTGAAAGACTGGATGGTTTGCCATGTTGACTGTTTTGATTAGGTTTAAAAATAATAATGCTAGTGTGATTTGCTATTTGTCTGTTCCATTTAGGATGTCATTAGTTATTGTCTAGATAACTGTCTTTGTGCTCCTTTTGTAATAGAATCCATGTTGTCTTGGTGCATTCGACATGGTTAACCATCAGCTACTGTTGAATATTCTTAAGTCCCTCTCACTTGATACTCAAGCACTACAGTGGTTCAAGTCCTACTTAGATAACAGGCAACAAGCAGTGGTTTGGGATAACAGTCTATCCACCCACCTTCCTGTCACCCTTGGTGTGCCCCAAGGTTATATTTTGGACCCTCTTTTATTCTCCATCTTTATGAACGATCTAACTATAAGTATCCCCCAAGCTAAATGCATACAATATGCAGACGACTCCACATTAATATCCTCAGCTACAGGTCCATCTGAACTGCAGTCCCTAACCCAAAATGTGTTTGAGCCAGTAGAATAATGGTTTTTACAATGTCGTCTCCTCCTTAACCCCAAAAAGACTAAACTATTGCTCTTAACTTCTACACAAAAGTCCACCCCAATTGACTTCATTATCAAATCTAATAATGGCACAGTCATATCTCCTGACCCTACCACCAAACTCTTAGGAGTAACTATTGACCACAATCTTAACTATGATACTCATATCAACACCACAATAAAATCAGTTAACCAAAAACTAGGCTCCCTCTATAAAATTAAACCCTTCCTTACTCCCATAGCTAGAACTACTATTGCCCACACCCACCTTATCTCAACTCTCTTCTTTGCCTTTCCTATATACACAAATCTATCTAAAAACAACCTCAACAAGCTGGCAAGCTCCTACAATAACATTGCCAGATTTGCTACCGGCTCCCCTTTCAGAACACAACACTGCCAAAATCTGAAACAACTGGGTTGGCTGGAACTGCATAATCAAATTCTATTCCACCAACTGATTATTGCCCATAAAACCCTTTATCATCCAGGTAACACACCAATTCTCATGAGTCTAATCAGCCCATACAAAAATCTTACAAACCTTCGCTCAGCAAATAAACTACTACTATCTAGACAAAAACCCAACAATAAAGCAGGAGATTCCCTTTTCTCTAACACTGTGGGAAAAAGCTGGAACCTACTTCCTGGTGAACTCACATCTCTTTCTTCAACCGCACTATTCAAAAAGAAATGCAAATTATACCTTACAACCCACTGGTATGTCCTTGTACTAACCCTGACTAAGATTTCGCTTCCTGTTATCCTAGGTTATAGCACCAATTTACTACTCACTGTATAGCCACTTTAAGACCACTACCCTCTAAGTTGGACTTTTTGTACCCTGGAAAGACTATATGGACATGTCACTGCCTTATAGATGAGTTACAGCCCTTAACTAATTCTCCCAATCTTGTTTATAGCTATTCTGTTCTCCTGTGCCATATTTATAACTTTGATTTGGGAATCTCCCACATCCTTCTGAACACTCTTTTCTTCTGCTATTGTTTGGTCAAAAAAAAAAGTAATTTTCTATTTTGTTTTACTTTTATCTATCATGAATGCTAAGTTACCATGTAACACCTGGTTTGTCGGACAAGTGAACTGTAACTGAAGTTGTAATGTTCTGTTTGTTCTTGTTTTTTATGTGGAGCTTTTCTCCCCGGGTCTCTACTGAAAATAGACATATATCCAGTTAGACTAGCCCAGTCAACAAATGTAAAGTAAATAAAATAAATAAATAAAAATAGAAGTACTTGGTCAGCAATACATTTAGATGGACAGTCGCGGTCTATTTTTTGTTACTTTACTGAGCACTGGGAGTATTGAAATGGGTGTGCAGTTTGAGCAGGGGTGTGTATTGTTTTGAGAATCCATTTAGTAATAGCACTGTTCTATATTTTAGGAAGATACTATGTCAGAAGTAGAGTGAATTAAGTAGTTCTGCATTGATCTTTATGGACCACAGGTGAAGGTCATCAGACCCTAGTGGGTTGTCACTGGGAATTTGATTGGTTATATTTTTGAGGCCAAGTAGTAGAAACATCTTTGAAGTAGAACAATGCAAAGTGCTTGGAAGGCTGTGGGTCTAGAGATGGAGAGTTTATTGGCATTGGAGGTAAAGTTGGGTGAAATTAGTGAGCAAGCATTCATGAGAGTTGTCTTTTGATAGTTATTTAAGAGTTGCTAGTGGAGGCACTCTTTTCTTTCTTTGGAAATATGATTTTAAGCAGTACAGTGAGTTCAGCCATTTTGAGAATTTGTGCTAAGGAACTGTGGGGAGAATGTGTGTGTTTAAGGTAAAAGTAGGAGATGTTGGCCTGTGCCCTGGCCAAATGTCCCCTATTCAGCATGAATGCCACCTGGGGTCTGTCCTGAAAAGAGGCCACTGCCTTAGAAGGACTAACCTGATCAATGATAGATAGACAGATTAGATAGATAGATAGATAGATAGATAGATAGATAGATAGATAGATAGATAGATAGATAGATAGATAGATAGAAAGAATAAATACTGTTGGCATTCATGGTTAACTGGAAATAACTGTTTACTGAATATTTATATTTACCATTTAGAGGAAAACAAAATAAACAATTTGCTCTGGTAGTATTTCTGTTTTCAATATTATGTCACACTGAGCATAGGGTGCGGCTCTGTGGTGTTTACTTGTAATAGGGAGTACTGGAGTAAAGTGCTGGTGTGTCTTCACCTGGTTTAGTTTTATGGGATGAATGTGTGGAGTGAATGGACCTCTTGTATGACTGGCTAGCATGACATGGTACAAAGACTATTTGTGGACAACACTGTGTCTTCTCATACCACAGTATTACTACAAGGTCAGTAATGTGACCAGTTGTATGGCAGATGTCTGAGGGCTGTGTTACTCTACATTAAAATGCACTCATGCCTAGTCATCTGAGTACAATTGCACAGTGGTAAACTCAGCAATAATGTAAATGGGTAGCTACTTTATGTGCTTTTCTACACTTGAACTGAAATATCCATTTTTGTTTTATTGTTTCATCATGTAAATGCTTAGCATCCTGGTGTGTATTTATAGGATCATAAGTAATTATTAAGCTAACAACCTTGTGAGGCCTTTTTAAGCCTAGTCATGCATCCTAAAGGTGAGACTCAAACCCTGTACTTTGTGTCTGTAAGGCAAACACCTTAACCATTATGCCAACTCACAAACCCTATTAAAGAACACCTACAATTTATGATAGGTGGAATGAGATATTTTAGATCCATGTGAGCTACTACCAACTCAAGCAGATGGGACATCAGTTTAGTGTCTTATCCAAAGGATTGTGATGCTGCACTGCAGTGTCAGTAATACATTTACCTGGTGTGGGAATAGAACCTACAGTCTTCTGGACCTAAGGTGAGTATGCTACCTGTTACCTGTTGTACCACTGACACTGTTTTGTGCTACTGACACGGTTGTAAAAGAAAACTATTCCTAACATGGACTCAAAACCTGCTCTGTGTGTGCTGATGTCAAAACATACTTCATTAACATGATGAGCCATTGAAGAAATTTGCCAGGAATGGAAGAGACAGCAGAACTGTGAAGGGGGTGTAACTTGGAGAACAGTTTGTCAGGGGTGTGGGTGGAGATCAATGTGTTGATGTGGGTGTGGTTTGGTGGCAGCTGCAGACTGGGAGCGATGAGTACATGTATTAGTATTCTGGCTACAACCGTGTTCAAGTTTGATTCATATGGCCACTTGTGTTTTGCTCAAACAAATGACTCCTGCATGAGTTAGGTTTTATGTACAGTACAATGGTAAAGGAGTTATAAGAAGTCATTAATGGACTCAGTGTTATACTACTGTTGTAATAATATTCTCACATGTTATATGTAATACTAATGGACATGATCCCACGTGGCCTACAACCAGGATGGCAAAATTGAAAACAATAATAAGTGCAATAATATGTTAACATAATAGACTATGATATGTTCTCATAATTTCTGTAAGTGTTAAAACATTTTCCACCATAAATGCACTTTTAAAGCATTGATTCACATAGGTGCTTTTTTGACTCTGTGTGTGTGTGTGTGTGTGTGTGTGTGTGTGTGTGTGTGTGTGTGTGTGTGTGTGTGTGTATATATATATATATATATATACACACACACACACGTGTGTGTATGTGTCTGTACTTTAGATTAGTATTTCCCCTACATTTTTATTTCAAAGTGATATAGTAAATTATGTAAGCTGCCTATTAAATAAGGATTTATGCAGATTATGCACCTTTTATGAAATAATTGTCTTACGGCCTTTTAGTTCTGTGTAATTTTTTATACCATGTCATGATTTATATTACTTTAATAGTGCAAGTAAGGGTTATGTTCAGATATGTTATTTTTATAGTTGAGTTTTTTTTTACATTAGTTTTATATCAATCCACTTCTTTTTCATCTATATTACCCTTTACCAATCGTGTGCTTGCAACTGATTTTGTTTTATAAAATTTTCATTTAATTTTTTTTTTAATTTCATTTCTAGGTGTTAGATTTATGCCACTGGGGTTTTGATAGAGAACAAATGTTGATGTTTGAGTATTCAGCAAACCTCTCAACCTGCAGACATTTAAACAGGAACACAAGCCTTTGGAAAGAATGTACATCTGGCCAAGAATCTAGACAGATAATTAGCATAACATTTGAATACCCAGTAGTACGTAACTATTCCTAATGTGTGATACTATTCCAAAACACTTTTAAAAACAGAGAGTGATAAAATTATGGAAAAAAATATAAGCATATTATCAGTCAGTCTGTAGAATCTGTAGAGTGCAATGAATTTGGTATTGCAAAATTCTGGCACACAAGCTCATTTATATTTGCTTCTTGAAAAGGAAGATGTAAGATGTATGTCCTCTTTCTTTAAATTACAGGTGCCTGAAAATAGGAACATTCCTCCAAAATAGGAACAGTTGAGAGGTCTAATGTTCATTGTAGGAAGTTTCTTTTTAATGTTCATGTGAACAGGCCTAAGTCACAGTGACTGATTAGATTATTAGGATTTTGTTTGCAGTTATGGGGCTACAGTGTCGGGTATGTGGCGTGTATACTTCTATCCTACCTTCATTTTACCTGTAGACGTTGTTCTGCATACATAGTGTTTCTATCTGCTATGCCCTCTTTTCTCAAAACAGCTGGAGAATTTCCTTATCTATCCCTGGATGCAGTTCTTGCCCCTGTATTCACACTGCACAGACTCTACCCACCCTACTAACAATAGGCACTGATTTATATTTATGTTCTTGTGGAAATGTTGTCTATGTGCATTGTATATTATCAGTAACATAGCCCCATGAAGATCATCACTTATGAACTGAAATTGTCTTCCACGGAGTAATCCTGTAATCCCATTGGCTGTGTGATAACCCCCCTCCCCACAGTCATTTTTCCCTAAACAGAAAAAAAGATTTTTGGTAATGCAAGAAATTTTAGTGTGAATCAAAAAAAGCAACACTGTTACCACACTGCATTATTGATATTGATGGGAAAATGTATTCATGTTTTGTTAACTGAGTTAGTCACACTGCAGCAGATATAATACTATAAATTAACCATTTAAGAAAAAATGTATTACAATATGCTGTTGAAATGATATGAGTTACTGTGCTACTCGAGAATCAAAGTAATGGGGTCAAGTACAATAATCACGATGTTGCAGTGAAGATGATCTTTCCACATGTTGCCAGTTCAATATTTGAAAAGTAGCAGAATGTATATAAAAAAGATTGTATTGCTGCCTTTTGTTTAACATTTGTTAATCGGGAAGGTCTGACTTGGAACAAAGCCAATTTTCTGCAGATGCCCAGAGAGAAATGCTCCAGGCACGTCTTTGCAATGTGAGAGGAAACCCACACAAACGTCTAGTATGTGTGAATGAAATGACTGGCCTTGCTGTTGTACGTCTGACTTGCTTTGCAAGACTAATGTGCATTTGAGTGTAGTAAGATCGAACACAAGCTCTGAACTCTCACTATTATTTATGTGAAAAAAAATACATATATTAATAACAGTGTCGTATTTTATCCATTTTTTTTGCCTTTTAACTTTGCAAGATCAAATTGGATACTATTGGTGGGGGGTGGGCAATAGGGATTGGAGCTATGTGTCAATGAAGTAACTGACCCTGCTGTTTACTGTTGTTGCAGTTCTGGCTAAGAAAGAATAATAGTTATCTGTACTTTCAGATGAATGTAATCTAATTTTCAATTGCACGAGTCCTTCTTAATGTATGTTTTTTCATATCTGTTCATGTATATATTGAATGTTCATTTAAAATGTTCATAATATGTTAGAGCTTTTCTCCCTGGACATACGCTGATTTTTTTTTTTTAGTAAAGACAGCTAAACAAACCTGGGTAAACAAAAGTAAAACAAATACAATGAAATGTGTATTTGTGTCAGGCATGCTGGCACACATAAATTGTGACTAATGTTTCTGTCAACTAAATGAAATTAATGCAGTTATATTAATTTAATCCTGGCAGGGCCAAAGCAGATCCTTTTGTTTGGTAATGGGGAGGTGGGCTGTTTGTGAATGAAATGGGTTGACTGGCCCTGCTGCTTATAGGTTCATAGGCTGGTACTAGGCTATCGGCCCTAGGGCCTATACAAGCCAAGCCATAACAATTCCCTGGCTAGTTCTTCCCACAGAATTTGCTTCCCTGGACCCCTGTCTAGCAGTGTGACTGACGTGATCCCCGGGGTGAATTTCCTATCTCCCATCCAATCATCAAGGTTCCTTTTGAAGAGGGCCAAAGAGGCGCTCTGCTTGACATGAATGGGCAGTCTATTCTAGAGTCTGGGGAGTCTCTGGGTCAATAACCTATCCCTCCAGCATGTTTTGTTCATTGGAATGACAAGGTTTAGATCCCTGGACCGTGTGTCTCTGAGAGATTGAAATTTTTTTAAATGTAGCATGTCCAACAGCTCTGGGTTTCACATGGCTTTGTATGTTAAGCAGAGATCACCTCTAAGTAGACGATATGCGACAGAGTATAGGTGGAGTTTTTTTAGATGGTCAGCATAGGGCATCTGCTTTAGGCCTGTGATTCTTTTAGTGAGGTATTTCTATGGCCTTTCCAGTTGTTGCAGATGTCTTGAGAGGTACATACCAAATGGGGCGTTGTATTATATAATGGGTCTAATGAGGGATGAGTACAGTGGGACATTGACCTCCTTTTTTTCTGGATGAAAAGCCCTTAGTTATGAGGTGTGCCACATAGAAGGATTTTCTGACTATTGTGGCGATGTGTTTATCGAAGGTGAGACCACTGTCCACCTGTGCCCCTAAGTATCTTATCACACTTTCAGTGTTTAGTGCACTGCCACCTATGTGGTAAATCATGGGTACAAGTTTTTTCCCATAGGGAATAACAATACATTTCTTGGCATTGAGCTTGAGCCCATAGCTCTGGCACCAAACATCTGTTTCTGTAAGGCCCTTTTGTAGAATATCCACATCATTTGGGGATTCAATAATGGCTCAGTTTGCAGTCATCTACGAACTTTGTTAGCCAGAGTCCCTTAGTGTTGGCCTGTACTTTAGAGAAGTAGATGCCAAACAAGAGGGGTCCCAGGACTGAACCCTGAGGTACTCCACTTGTCACTTGTCTGGAGCTGGATTTGGAGTCAGCTACTTTTACAGTGTGGGCTCTGTCAGTAAGCCAGCTGGCACCCCATCGAGTGATATAGGAATTAATGCCCAGCTTAGTATGTTTATCTATGATTCCAGACTGGGGGATGGTGTTGATAGGCTGTGTGGACCATCTTACCCTTGTCCATGGCTCTGGAGACTGATTCGAAGAAGTCAATTAGGTACAGGAGACAAGATTGGCTCTTCATGAACCCAAACTGCGTGGGGTTTAGTGTTTGAAGGTTGCCAATGTCTTTGTTTATAAATTCCATGATAATACGTTCCATGGCCTTGTAGGTCAGGCTCGTCAGACTGATGGGGCAGTAACTGCTGGGATCCAGGGTGGATCCCCCTTATGGAGTGGGGTTAACTGCAGGTGTGTGCCACTCAGTGGGCATGGAGCCTGAGGTGAGGCTATGATTAAACATGACACTTAGGTGAGGTGCCAGTTCATTTTGTAGTATGTGTTACTGTTACAATTCTGGTTTTGCAAGATTAATGCATATTTTGGTAAAGTCAACTGTCATACAAGCCTTTGTCAGTGTCTCTCAAAACCACTGGGTCATTAGGCATTGGACTGACCTTGAATTGGGAATAATAAATTAAGATAGTACAGTGGGATTTCCAAATCTCTTTGCTTTTCAATTGGCATTGTACAAAATGCAGGTTACCTGATAAAGTGCAATGTATGTTTACTACATCATGTGCACTCATTTTATTTATTTTTAAAATAAAATAAATAAAAATTTGTATTCATAATAGTTTCATGCAGTCAAGACCAACCACATTTTTACTGTTTAGAGATGTTTAGGTTTTGCTCTGTTATAGCATAACCAAAATACCTCGTTAGCTCTGAAATGCGGTTTAGTCTAGTATTTGATATGCTATTCAGCATGTGCAATAGGGATTGAGCACTTATGTAAAATGGTAGGCATGATCAGTGATGATCCTGCTGTATCATAGCTCCACCCTTTGAAGTTAACCCCACTCCTTTCTAGTTGGTCCCATCCCATTCAGGTGTCGTCTGCTGTCCCCTTTGATTTGAAGAAACCAGCCACCACTAGTCACTGAATTAATAAAAATCAATGGAATTTAACTGAAGATAAAAAAGCTGTATTTGAAGTCACGCATTTAGTGGAAGAACTGGTTGCTTGCTTTTACTATAGATTCTCAGATCTGCTTGTAATTTTAAATAAAGAAAAAAAGATCTGAGGAGATATTAAAATTACTTTTAGAGCGATGTCATTTGAAAGTTGATTCCAAGTGGCTGATACCTTTTGTCATTAATCCAATATTTTTATTTGATGCCACTTTACAGAAAGTCCCAAATGATTTATTTTATCACAGCAGGATGATACCAAATCACATAGATCTAATTTTTATAATGCCAAATTAAACTTAACATGTTCTCCTTGTGACAACCATACCCTGGCCCAGGAGCCTCAATCCTCACCACTAACACCAGGAGGTCGTCTCCGAGAAGAGAGGAAAGGATAACTAATACACACAGTAAAGTACAATTTCCCCTTAAGTGCACACAGAGATCACAGTCAGTCTGGGTCTGGTTGCTCCCTTGCTCATCAGGTCCCAAATAAGGCTCCCCACTGGCACAGCTATAGGGTCCAGGTCTTACCCTAACTGGGCAAGCTAAAACCTCCAGTACCCTCTCTGTCCAACCAGTGCTTCTTGTCCCTGCCAAGTAGCTGACACAACACACACACACTTTGAGGTAAGTATTTATACAACTTCACAGACACTCCTGGGAAAGGCTGACACATATTCTCCAACTGTGCCCCTTTACCCAGACTATATGGTAGTAATTACTGCCACCACCCAGTTAATAATATCAGCTAGTAAAAGGCCCTTAAAAGGGTGTCCAATTATTACTGTGCAATATTAATATCCAATGGTAGTATGACTAACAGTCAAGGCTTACTTTAGAGTGGCCTATTACAATAACCTCTATAAATATGCAATGTACTCTAGAGCTTATCTCTACACAAATCAGCCACAGGTAGAAGGTTTTAAAAATATTTAATAATAAATAATTAAAACACAAGACAAAACTACTACACCCCAGAGATATCTAAGAGTTCAGAGATCACACAGAAACTTAAAATAATACAGTAGAACATGTCTGATTTCAAAGAAAAATACCTAATTAATCTTTACTAGCTTTAACTATTCCTACAAGAAATCACAGTGCTAAAACTTACATGTGAGCACAAGGCAGAGTGCTGTTAAGTTGGATATCAAGATCAAAATTCTTCCAGTCTCTTGTGAGGAATAGTATTTAAACATTACTAACAAACATGTCTCTAAGGCCCTTCCCAAATTACATCATTTTTGACACTAAGGTTTTCCCAGTATTCATATTGCATCATCTTAACACCTGGTCTGAGTTCTCAGGCCACAAACTACATTATTCAGCAATCTAACACCTACTCAGAAACTTACAATACAAGGCATTTCACATATAAATTCTAGCAGACACTAGAGCAATAAAGCACCTTCCACATCTAAATTCTGGTCAGAAACTTTAGCCTTAAAGCAATGGGCATGAAACCTTCATCCAGACACACTGGAACTGACTTGTAAAACATTAAAGAGATTCATAAGAGCTTTTCAATTTCAAAAGACACATTTGAAATGCTTGGCTTGGTTTTCCTTACAGCAGATGGCAATGTTGCAACAGTCTTGAAGTTCACATTTTACAGTGTTTTCTTTCATTTAAAAGCACAAGCCTGTATTTTACATTTATTTATACAGTTGATAGAACTATGTATCAAGTTCTATTTGGGTAGGCTGGCAGCCTTCGCCCATCTCTCCCCACTCGCACATCACAGTTGATGCCTACAGCTGTTCTCCCAAATACTTACCACCTGCAGTCTCTGCTGATGCCCACAACATTCTTCAGGTTTACATGCATTCTGTTGGCATATCTTCCAGTTCAACTGCAATGAAAGGCTGGATTTGAACTCAGTACTTTTCATCCTTGAAGAGGTATCAGCTTAATAACTGCTTTATAGGTGGCGGCTTGGAATCTGTGCTTATATTCTGAACCTAGTGAGAGTAGGAGCAGAATGCATTGATTCCTGACTCATTCTGGTTGGAGTCCCTGTGACTAGCACTTGCTGTAAAATCTGCTGGAAAGTAATAGGAAGCCTTAAACTGATATAAGCACTCAACTCTCCTTATTAATAAGGAGAAATTAATCGTAGGCACTAAGCATCCTATAATTGCAAAGTACCTTGCCAACGTAAGGGAAAACAGGTCTTATACTTTGCAAAAAAAAAAAAAAAAGCACCTAACCAGGCATGTCCAAGGGTCAGCTTCTGCAGATTTCTCCTGTCCACCTGGTGAATCTGGGCATACTGGGGCAATGCAGCAACTGCCTCATATACACAGACAATCCTCTCCTCCTACCACCCAACACTACAACCTGTGAGAGATGCACTTACATCGCCAAACTGGAAGCAAAGCTCTCTACAGCCAAGATTGTGCTAGACAATCAAGCAGAGAAGGTTAACACATGCACTACACCTCAAGCAACACATAGCCCTTGAATACCCTCACTACCAACACCCACACATAGCAACACTAAACCCACATATGCGGAGGCCCTTAACATTAACCTGCCCAAGCAACAAGGACCTCTGAAGCTGAAATGCAAACAAACACCAATCACAACCAAAGTATCACATAGCTCACAGCACCAGTGTGCCACCCAAAAACAAAGGCACGGCAAACAAAGGTAAGGCAAGACAACGTACCCAACACTTTAGTCATAGGTGACTCTATAGTCAGGCACACTGATGTCCCACTCACAAGACTGAACAAAGAGAAAATTACAGTCAGCTGCCTGTTGGGTGCCAGGATCTGCCACATAACGCATGCACTCAAGTCACTCCGCAACAAGTACAAATACAACTCTGTCATTGTCCATGTTAGAGTGAATGACTTGAGATATACCTCCCTGGACTACATGAAAAGAGACATGGAAGAGCTCTTGGATCATGTGGCCCAGGCAGGTATGACCCTAGCCCTGAATAGCATCCTGCCTTCACCCAGAATGATACCACAGTATAAGGACAAAATGATTGACTTCAACAATTGGCTAAGCTTCTGGTGTCATTTAAATGGGATCCAGTATCTGTCTGCCTGGGACGACATGATCGACAAACCACGATGCTTTGCCAGAGATGGTCTGCACCTGTCGCCACTGGGATTCAGGTTACTGGCTAAGGCTCTTGCCACCCCTATAGTGCCTTTTTTAGGCAAAGTTCAAAGGACAAAACCAAAACCATAACAGGTACAAGTATGCAAAATCTGAAGGTAATGCTACTCAATGCTAGAAGTCTAAACCTCACAATGCACTCTCTCAAGGCACTCCTAAAAATGGAGAACATCGATATCTGTGCAGTAACTGAGATCTGGTTCAAGGCTCCAGAGAGCATCCTTGCAATACCAGGCTGCAACTCTTACCACACTTTTCGGCCAACAAACCAGGACTGAAATACTAAAGGTGGAGGAGTGTCCATATTCACCAAGGATATTCACACCTTCAGGCTAGCTGCCCAACACAATGCATCCGAAATTCTCCAGTTCCAACTAACACTAGGTAAGACTGCAGTCCAAATTGTAGCTTGCTACAGATCCCCCACCATGCCCCAAGATTCTCACTACACCTTTCTAAACATAATGGAAAATATTAAGATAGAACCAAACACCCTAATACTGGGTGAGTTCAACTACCCTGCCATTAACTGGGAAAACTACTTGTGTGCCAACACCTTTTCCCAACTGTTCTTGGAATTCATAAATTCCAAGGCCCTGGATCAACTAATCCATAGTCCCACCAGGAGCTCCAATATCCTGGACCTGGTCATAACCAACATGGAGAAATTGATGCTCCACGCCAGTGGTCACCCCCTCATTGGTTAGGTCTGACCATAAGCTAATCACCTTTGACATCCACATCCCACCCCCACCCCCCAGTAAGGAAACATCTGTAAAAAACTTCTCCAAGGCCAACTTCATGCTACTCAAGTCAGAAGTGTCAAATTCATGACACCCATGCAGACGAGAACTGAAAGTTCAACTGCCGAACCCTACACTAAAGCACTGTATGAGCACATCCACTCGTGCATGAATCGTGCCATCCCAGATAGAACCAAGATGCTCTCCTCCAAATAAAAGAAGCCAATCTGGTGGTCCCCTATCATAAACAAATGATACAACAAAGGAAGAAACTGTTGCAGAAAAGAGGAACATCCCCAGGATGCAAAAAACTCCTTTACCAGCCTCAGTAAAAGCTGAGATCCCACATAAAATCCTCCAAAGCTAGTTACGAAAATAAAATTGCCAAAGATTCCAAAGACAACCACAAGGCATTCTATAGCTATGTCAAGAATCTAAATGGCAATGCTCAGATATTCTCTGAGCTACAACAGAATGGCATTAAATATCCTGATCCCAAGGACATTGCCAATATCCTGGAAGATCGATTCAGTGCCAACTTCACCCCCCTCTCAACTCCTAAAGGGCCCATCTCAATACAGAAAGATTGCCAAATTCCAGTAATCATGGCCACACAAGTGAAAACCACACTCTCCAAAGCATCCATACAGCATCCATGGGACGAGATGACATCCCGGGCTGTGTACTACATGAACTACAAAATTAACTGGCACCTCACCTAAGTGTCATGTTTAATCATAGCCTCACCTAAGGGTTCATGCCCACTGAGTGGTGCACAGCTATGGTTATCCCACTCCACAAGGGGAGATCCACCTTGGATCCTGGGAACTACTGTCCCATCAGTCTGATGAGCCTGATCTGCAAGGCCATGGAACGTATTATCATGGAACTTATAAAAAAAGACATTGGCAACCTTCAAACACTGGACTCCACCCAGCTTGGGTTCATGAAGGCCCGACCTTGTCTCCTGAACCTGATTGACTTCTCTGAATCAGTCTCCAGAGCTGTGGACGAGGGTAAGGTGGTCCACACAGCCTATCTGGACCTCACCAAGGCCTTTGCCACCATCCCCCACTCTGGAGTCATAGATAAACTTACTATGCTGGGCATAAATCCCTATGTCACTCAATGGGTTGCCAACTGGCTTACTGACAGAACCCACACTGTAAAAGTAGCTGACTCCAAATCCAGCTCCAGACAAGTGATAAGTGGAGTACCTCAGGGTTCAGTCCTGGGACCACTCTTGTTTGGCATCTACTTCTCTGAAGTACAGGCCAACACTGAGGGACTGTGGCTAACAAAGTTCACAGATGACTGCAAACTGGGAGCCATTATTGAATCCCCAGATTATGTGGATAATCTACAAAAGGGCCTTATAGCAACAGATGCTTGGTGCCAGAGCCATGGGCTCAAGCTCAATGCCAAGAAGTGTATAGTTATCCACTTTGGGAAAAAACGTGTACCCATGAATTACCACATAGGTGGCAGTACGCTAAACACTGAAAGTGTGATAAGAGACTTAGGAACATGGTGGAAAGTGGTCTCACCTTCGATAACCACATCGCCACATCAGTCAGGAAATCCTTCTATGTGACACACCTCATCACTAAGGGCTTTTCATCCAGAAAAAAGGAGGTCATTGTCCCACTGTACTCATCCCTCATTAGACCCGTCATAGAGTACAATGCCCCATTTGGTATATACCTCATAAGACATCTGAAACAACTGGAAAGGCCACAGAAACACCTCACTAAAAGAATCACAGGACTAAAGCAGATGCCCTATGCTGACTGACTAAAAACATTCCAGCTATACTCTGTTGTATATCATCTACTCAGAGGCAATCTCTGCTTAACATACAAGGCCATGTCAAACCGAGAGCTGTTGGACATGCTGCACTTAAAGAAACCCCAATCCATCAGAGCCACATGCTCCATGGACCTAAACCTTGTCATCACAATGAACAAAACATGCTGGAGGGATAGGTTCCTGACCCAGAGACACCCCATACTCTGGAATCGACTGTCCATACATGTCAAGCAAAGCGCCTCCTTGGCCCTCTTCAAAAGGAACCTTGATGACTGGATGGGAGATAGGAAATTTACCCTGGGGAATCATGTCAGTCGCCCTTCTAGACAGGGGTCCAGGGAAGTAAATATTGTGGGAAGAAATAACCAGGGAATTGTTATGGCTAGACTTGTATAGGCCGTAGGGCCAATAGCCTAGTACCAACCTATGAACCTATGAGCCTATGAACATGTTCCCAGACCCCCACGCAGACATGAGGGGGACCATGTAAATTCCACACAGCCAGTGACCATTGGTTAGGATCAAACTCTTTACCATGGGTTTGTAAGTCAAAGACCTTAGCCATTAATAATCAAAGGGACATTCACCCCTGTGGGCAATATGGAGACGTCAAACTCCTGTCATACTGCATGAAAATGCTAGAGAGGGTGCTTGATAAATGAATATACAGAGTAATGTAAAGTGAGATGAGAGATAAGTAGTTCAGATTCAGATCAGGGTGCAGGTCAACTTATCCGATGTTTGCACTGACAGATAGTGGAGAATTAACTGGGCAGTTCTAGACTTGGATGAAACATATGTTAAGGTCCCATTAAGCTAATTTGTGCAATCTTGTGATGGTTTGAAGTCCTGGAGATACTGGTAAAATATGTGCAAGCTATATACAGGGACCCAATGCCACAAGTACAAACAGCATTCAGATTCACAAAAGGGCTCATAGTGGGAGTTGGTGTGCATCAGAGTTCATCCCTGTGCCGACTGCTACTCATACTGGTGATGACATGCATTAGCAAGCATGAAAGAGGGAACAATAAAACTCCTGTATACAGATGATGTGGCATTACAAGCAGACTCTGAACAGAAACTTCAGCAAATGATAGGGGAATGGAATGCATAACTAAGGGCACAGAGGATGAAAATGGAGGAAACTGGAAGAAGTTGAAATTGAGATAGAACAGATAATAGTGGAGCAGATTAATAGCTTCAAATATCTGGGGGGGGGGGGTGGTTGAGATAAAATGAAGCCTGAATGAAGAGGTGAAACCTATAATCAGTTGACTTAATATACAACATTAAATTTTAGAGAAGAAATCCCACTTATCTCTCTGTACCTGCAGTGTAATGCAGTCCTGCCCATAAATAGTGAAACCTCCAGTCATGGATGTGGTGCATAGGACATGCTCTCCCTCTGTCTCTTTATCTCTCTCACTCCTTCTCTCTATCTTGCTCTCTCATTTTTTTTTGATTTACAGATGAAAAAAGATTAGCACAAAGACAATTCCAGAGAGCTTGAATAAACAGACACTTTATTGAGTGTTGTGGTAGTACGTGACAAAAGAATGCCAAAGAAGCTGAAAAGGAAAGTGTGCAAAACAGTGTCATGGTGAGCTTTACTGGATACAAGAGACCTAGTTCTGGGTGGGGCAACAGTCCATTGCAGGATGCATGTTCACATGGGCGCACACATCCACACCCATATACACAAGTATATGTGTACACACAGCTCCAGGCATTTTAAAGGAATGTAATTCGACTCCAGCATGCCCAAGACATAGCGTAGGAAACCAGAGTAAACTAAGAAAGTCCATGTGAACAAAGGACAAATAAGAAGACTTCACATAGTAGTCACCAGAACTGGGAATCGAACAAGAGAACCAGCCACCATGAAGCTGCAGTTCTAAATCTGTGGCACCATCCTACCAAGAAAAAAAGTAAACTGCTCTATTTATGTTACTTTACTCAGCATATTTTACATGCAACTGTTTAAGGCTGACAGTGAAGTGACTAAATGTGTTGCAGTAGTCAATATGTGAATAATTTCCTTGAGAGAGCCTGGAAATTATTACATTCACTGATTTTATGGAAATGGATTGTTGGGCAAGTCAAACAAGGAATTCTTCTTCTTTATGAATAATGCATTGCCTAACTTACATCTTTCAGGACATTCAGTAGACCTGGACACTAATTTAAAATTTCATCCCTCCGTCCTCAACCCCTTTTTCTCATTTTTGCACGTTGGGTTGGGTTGTCACTGTGACCATCATCTAGAGCCAAGGTTTACAATAGCTAAAAGTAAAATGAAATTCCAGTTTCATGAGCTGAAATTAAGGGAATGCTGTCTGTGACTCTTGAGTTTTATTTTCTAATCATTACTATGATCCTATTATACCGAGTTAGTATGTCATTACTTAAGCAAAATTAAAGCAGAAGTCTAAGTGCAGACATCTAGTAAACAAAGAAATTCAAGCAATGGCAAATGAGTGCTCTGAACCAAAATGTCATATTTTACGAAAGCTCTAGTGTAGCAGTACTCAGATATTTTATATACTGAATTGTATATTAGTCTTCTGGAAAGGAGAAATGAAAAAATATGTGCTCGCCAATAAGGGAATAGAACATGTTCCGAAACAATGTCTACTCTAAAAGAATACACAGCTCACCATTTCAGAAACCCAACCCATATGTCCTGAACTTAGCATATAACCACACTCTAAGTTTGAACTTGGAATGGAATCCATGAAATTGTTTGGTATGTAACAATGTCCAAGCTGATTTGAGCAGAGTGCAGGGCTGCCCTGATACAAAGCTCCTTCACTGCAGAAACTCCAATACTGCTTTACTAAACAGTGATGGGTTTGGTGCCACAATTAAATGCAATAGTCAGGGTGGAGTGTTCTGATGAGATCCACTAAGTATCATGGAACACTGTTCTGGAGGGCAAATTGCCTAGTACAACAATACACAGACACACTACACAATCTCTTTGCAGACCAGTGCAAATATGTGTAAGTGTATACAGTAGTGTAGTTGTATTTACTGATACATTTCAATGGATGAGGATCTGGGAAGAGTGAAGTAGAGAAGCTTGTCTGATCGCAAATTGTTATTATGTATTAAAATGTGTGAGCGTGTGTCTGTATGCCTGTGCAAGTATGTATGTGTGAATGCATATGCGTGTGTGTGAATGCATGTGTGTGTGTGTGTGTGTGTGTGTGTGTGTGTGCGTGTGTGTGTGTGTGTGTGTGTGTGTGTGTGTGTGTGTGTGTGTGTGTGTGTGTGTGTGTGTGTGTGTGTGTGTGTGTGTGTGTGTGTGTGTGAGTCTGAATGAGTGTCTGAATGTTTTTGTAGAATGGATGCCTGCGCATGTCTTTGTGTGGTCTCTACTACAGGACAAGAGAGGTTAAGTTGAACACAGTCGCACGTGTGTGTGTGTGTGTGTGTGTGTGTGTGTGTGTGTGTGTGTGTGTGTGTGTGTGTATGTGTGTGTTTGACTTTGTGTCCTTCTGTGCCTCTGTGTATAATCGTATCTATGTGTGGTAAAATGTGTGCCTGTGTTTGGTTGGCTAGATATACATGCAATACAGGATGGTGCAGTGCACACCTGTGCATCTGCTTAAACAGTTTAATTGATCAATTCATAGCCATGTAAGTCCATTAATAATTAGATGCATCACTAGTCAGAATGTGAATGATTGTGGATATCTTGATAGTAGAGCAACATGTTTCAACTTATTTGTGCAGCATGAGTTATGCTGGTTCATTCTTTACTATGTATTCCAGCCTTAGCTCTCACTTGGATGTGGAACCAACATCCGTTAGGTTCATAAGCTACACCGGCATCAATATAATCATATGAAATAATTATAAATAATTATTCCATGGACCCTTTCCAGCATCAACAGCCCAGGTTGCAAGGCAAAGGTAAATGCAGTAAATTAAAGGCAGTTTATAAAGTCTGAGCCAAACGATAAAAGTCCAGACAGCAGTAAGAGAAGATGTAGATTCTGTGCAGACAATAACTAAGGTTTAAAGTATATTGGTCACTTTCTGATATGGGTATAATTAAAAAACTCTTTAAGTTTGATATGACCTCCTTACCATGTACCCTACTAAATATAAATTTTTTGATGCAAAATTGTGATTTTGTATATTATTGAGTTGATAAGGATGCATCCCTAAAACTTTTCTTGGAGCTGAAAACCCTTGACATGACATCATGAAAGAATGAACATGCAATGGCACACTAAGTAAATTAATGTGTAGACTCCTGTATTTCCATGCTAAATGCATCAGTATGACTTCCGTGCTTCCTAGGAAGACAAATTGCCAACTGTGTCTTGCAAGTGGAATACCTTACATTGAAAATTAGCATATATGAAGATGTAGAAATGAAACCATATTGCAAATAAGAAGCTTCTTTGCTAAAGAACTAAGTTGTCATTGCTTACCCACAAAGATTTTCAGATATAAGTAAATAATTGTTAATTACCTACAATTACACCATTTTATGAGTGTGGCTATAAAGAAAATGACTAAACATTGAAATTAAAAATTCAAAAAGAAAATAGTTAACTCCAGCTTTTGCATAATCACTTGCAATTTGAACATGAAGAGTGTAAGTGGAAATTTAATTTTAAAACATAATGTTTCATATAATGTGGCCAGTAAGTACACTTTAAGCTTAATCCTGAATGTGAGACCTATGAGGCAAACTACTGTGGACCACTGATTAAACTTTAAAAGAGGTCTCCATTGTGAAGACTCTTCACTGTGATCAAGTCTCATACAGAAACCTAGACATTTTTTAACATAATATCCTATGTCTTTCACAGAAATGTATTTTCAGGGGAAATATATTTATAGAATAATGCCACAAAATGTCACAACTGGTTTTATTCATGGAAAATATTTTACTAACATTTTTGTAATTTGTGTATACTGGAATAGGATATGGGACATGTTTCCACTACATGAAAATGAGTAAAATGGCATTCAGAAAAAAAAACTCTGTAGTTTAAATACTGTAAACTAACGTGCATGTGCAGAAAGTCCCATCACATATCTTCCTGCAGGGTAAGATCTTCTGTACCTCTCTAATTATAATCAGCTAAGGAGGTTACAACACCTCGAGGAAAAGCTGTTTCAATAATGGAAGTGGCATTTGGGAAAGCATGCATTCAGAAACCTTTCACCATAAAAGTATCCATTATAAAATAAATCTACTAACTAAAGGACAATAAAAGTCAAACTGAACATTTTATCTGACCAAAATGTACATTCTTATGATAGAAAATCCTGCAATGATTATAAAACATACACCTCATCACTAAGGGCTTTTCATCCAAAAAAAAGGAGGTCACTGTCCCACTGTACTCATCCCTCATTAGACCCATTATAGAATACAACACCCCATTTGCTATGTACCTCTCAAGACATCTGCAACAACTGGAAAGGCAGCAGAAATACCTCACTAAAAGAATCACAGGCCTAAAGCAGATTCCCTATGCTGACCATCTAAAACAACTCCAACTATACTCTGTCGCATATCGTCTACTCAGAGGCGATCTCTGCTTAACATACAAGGCCATGTCAAACCCAGAGCTGTTGGAAATGCTACACTTAAATAAATCCCAATCCCTCAGAGATACACACTCCAGGGATCTAAACCTTGTCGTCACAATGAGCAAAACATGCTGGAGGGATAGGTTCCTGACCCAGAGACTCTCCAAACTCTGGAATAGACTGCCCATACATGTCAAGCAGAGCGCCACTTTAGCCCTCTTCAAAAGGAACCTTGATAATTGGATGGGAGATAGGAAATTCCTCTCGGGGATCACGTCAGTCACCCTGCTAAACAGTGGTCCAGGGAAGTAAATAATGTGGGAAGAAATAGCCAGGGAATTGTTATGGCAAGGCTTGTATAGGCCCTAGGGCTGATAGCCTAGTACCAACCTATGAACAATATTTAATGGAGTATAAATTGGATTATTCTCCATACTTTATTATGTGTTTTTGTTTTAAATTCTGGGCATTTACAAGACTGTGTCACATGTGGCATTGAAGGGAGAAAAAAAAAATGTTTTTTATTGACAGTTCATACGTACCTCTCAACCTCTTAAAGTAAGAAATCTGGACAAAGCCATAAATAAATTGGGACAAAGGCCCAAAAATAGGGACAATTTTTAAATACTGCTCTTACAAACTTAAAAAGTTGATAGAATAACAGGTTTTGTATTAGCATGGATTTTCTGAAGGGTATGAAGTCTGAAACTCAAATGTCTGTCATTATTTTCGAACTTCAGTCTTTAATGATTTGCTACTAATTTGCCAGAAAAACACAATTTTATGAAAAATGGATCAGAAACGTCTGGCAAAAATCTGGACATTCTGCGAAAATCTGTACAGTTGAGAGGTATGAGTGATGGAATGGTTTAGTCACTGGTTGACTTAATGACTGTGCATGTGAGCTCTGACACTTGTCATGAAATCGTTCTTACATCGACAGTCTTTTGTCAGTCATCACCAAGGCCTCTAGTATATTTGCAGTAGTGGGTATGCAATCTATCTTTAAAACTGCTTGGTGAAGCTCTCTGGAACAGCATTTGTGTTAATCCTCTTCAATCTGCAAATCACAAAAAAAAAATCTGAATAGATTTTGACTGTATAGAAAATTTTAGTGCTGCAATGTTAACAATACAACAAAAGACAAACATAAGTTAAATTGATATCAGGCAATCCATTTTAGGTCCAGATCTTCATTGTTAAAACAAGGAAGATGGAAAAGGTATCAGGTGTTGAATATAAACTCTAATCAGTTCTCCGCTGGAGATCTTAACCATATCAGCTATAAATAACATGCTTTCACTTCAGTGCTACAGACTTCAGCACCATATCAGGAAAGAAACCAAGGTGAATAGCCAGTATCATCTCTGTTCAGTACTTTAATATAAATCTCTACCAGCAAACACCAAATACTAAACACAGTCTGTAGCAATACCTCCAAATGTTTTCTAGTCCGATTTCCACCAAAAACATAAACTCCTAGCAATACTCACTGTAAATCTTCAAAATATAAACCAAGAACACACGCATACTACAACCATACTATATAATAGCTATTTAAAAATATTTAGGAAGCAAAATGTTAATACAGCACAGAATATGCCTACAGCACAGAATATGCCCAAATAAATAAAAAAAAATGCTACCAAGAAGCATCTGTTGGCCACCACTGACCACCATTTTGGACAAGCAGAATCCTATTCACACATGCTTGAAATAATCAAGATTTGTCTTTTTATATTATTTTTACACTGCTCATTTGCAGTCAAATAAATATATTCATTGAGTATAACCATTCTGTAATTATTACAATCTGGCATAAACTTAATGCAAACTAGTTAAATTTTTAAGTACACAGAATTTTCAGACATGGTTGAAGTTCCCATGAAATATGACAGGGGCT